>NW_019211454.1:46762315-46828316 GCF_002443255.2 Varroa destructor | reverse complement strand
TATATATATATGTATGCTTTTACAAGCACTGGTTGTGGCGCTTCATGTCATTGCTTCTATGGCATTAGTAATTGCTATCTGTTCTAAACACACACTAATGTATGTACTGGTCTATTTATGTGTACTACAACTGTTTTGCAAGACAAGAGAATTGGTACGTAACTCGCTATTCGAAGTGTAACTTTTTCAGTAAGGACGGTTGATACATATAAGAGTCGTAGATAAATAGAGTCGTAAGATATTTCGTTGTAGGCACTAGCTTGTTTATTTTTAGTATAGTCAATAAAGCACGTAGTACGACCATGTTTTTTGATTGATTCACATGACCGTCATACTAAAGCTAATGATTGGGTATGTTAAATAGATCGCCATAGGGCAGTGTTCAATTCTCGCCAGTCCAGGTCGCGTGTAAGCCATATGTGTACACCTATGGACAGTCAGCGTCTTCGAAATGGGTAATACGAACCTCTTCTCAGTTTAATTTGCATGCTTGTTTTCATTGTAGTAAGCGGACCGACATATCGACACCAGAACCGGAGGTATTCTGAAGAAGCCGGTAAGACAGTCTGTCTTTTAATAACATTACGTTGATTACGTCAACAGCCGACAGTGGATAGCACCAGCGGTCTGAGAAACGTTACTGAGCACTATTGAAAGAACGCTATTTATAAAAGATCATTCTGGGGACTCTTATTTTCTGTCGTCTGGCGAAAAAAAAAAAAGTCCTAAAAAGTTTCATGCAGGTTTTACTGCTGTGTTTGTTTTATTTTTTTGAAATTCAATGCGAATATGAAAAAGATATTTGTTTATTTAGGTAGTATAAAGCATGTGTGTGTACGGGGTCACTTGGCCTGGCTAAATATCCCCCCCATTCTAAAATTGCAATTTATACTTAATAAAGACCTACACTTAAAGAACGCGTAAAACTCTTTTGGGAAAGACAAAGTGACACACATTCCTGGATGACAACTTTTTACGGTATCTCTGTTATGTTTGGGGAACAACTTTGCTGTTTGTGTGTTTAGTTTACACGTTATATGGCCTATATTTTGTTATACATGAAAGAAACTGTTTTAAGTCTGAAAACAAAATCTGTCTACTAATCCTTCTTTTTTATTTTAGTCGAATTGTTACTTTTTCCTTTGACCATTTTCTGTCATGACGAACGTGTTTAAACGTTTCGTTTGGTACGACCATGCTGTCGATCCGTCAACTCTTTCCAAGTTAAAGACGCATTAATGCTCTGCAACTGTGGGTAAATACACCTTCAGTATCAAGCAGGCATCATCAATACAAACACATATAAACCTAAAAAAGGTCAGATATTTTTAGACAAACACGTATCTTTAAAAGTCTGCTCTCACTTTCAACATCGGCGCCCTCAACATGCCCGTCTCGCTACTGCTTTATTTCTGCCCCCCAATCGTCTTGCTACTAGTAGAATCATTTACATCGTATATTTCATCACTGTCCGTCCGTCTGTTTGAGTCAAAGGCCATCTAGGGCCTCAGTTTTCCGCCCTCTAAGCTCCTTCCTCAAGCTCTCTTGTGAGCCCGGAGCCATTGCTGCTCATGGAGCGCTGCTTCCGTTCCGTGCTCAAATGAAGAAGATAGTTTAGAAAAAATGAAGACGGCTGTTTCCGGAGATCGCTTATAGCAGGAGTAGCACTTTTAGCGTATCTCGCCGGACCTATCGTTGCCATGTTAAACTAGTTCGTTGCGACACCATGTTCAAAGTGTAATCCCCGCGGCGATCAGCTTCTATGTCGGCTACAAGATATGATCCTTATATACATATTGTTCTTATGATAATATATTAGATTTAATAGAAAATGCTACGCTGTGACTATACGTCACTATAATACGTATCTTTCTCACTAGCTTCTCTCATAGGTCAGGCGGTTTATCTATTTTTCTAGCCAGGAAATTTTCAGGTTTGATGTTAGGTTACTCGTCCAGCTAAATTTTGAAGCCTACTTCACTGTCCTGTGTGATTCCTCATTTGATTTTCTAGTGAATGAATAGGTGAAAATCTGTCGGCTCAAGATCCGGAGAACGTTAGTGGTCCAACAAAACCTATTATACGAGGTCCTGGAAACGGCTTCGAGGATGTCTGTCGTGTGTGTGGCTTTGCGCTGTCATGGAGCAGTTTAACCTAGTTTCCTTAGTTGGGTCGTTTCTTTTGAATAGCTTGACTGACTGAATACAGTTTGTATCGATAAATTTCTAACCTGTAGGAAACAATTCCAGTAAATTGGGCTGTTGCAGTTTCGCCAAACGCAAAGCATATTTTTTTTGGATGAAGATTCGGTTGTACCCTAGGCTGCGGTTTCCCTCTTCGATGTTGATCGAGTTAAAGTCCAGAGCTTGCCCTTAGACATTCCGTTTGGCACCCAGCACCAAACGAGGTACGCCTATGCCCGGGTTCGAACCTAGACCACAGCGTGTCACTAGGACTGGCATGCACACACGTTGCGTACGAAGCTATCGCGCAGACGCTTAATCTTCTAGATCCAGCCATCCATTTCGACCTCTGGTTCATGTTGACGTACATACACTTCTCATACTCGGTGATGATTCTGTGCATAAATTGACCAGTGTGGCTTCGAAATGTTAGATACTGGATGAGATGTGTAAATGCAACGTTAAGCCATGATTCATTGTTGCAAGTACCCAAACTTCATGTTTCTGCGTAAATTCGAGGGATTTGAGGTAGCTAGCGATGGCTGTGTAACCGCGGCCCAATTTTCGAGCTGTTTTTCTTCATAAGCGACTTTAGAAGATCGTCATTGAAATCAGACAGTCGCCCAGAGTGAAGCGCAACCTCTAGGTCGCGGACTCTGTTTTCAAATTTGGCAAATAATACAATGTGGTTACAGTACGACTGTAAAGCAAAAAGAACGTTTTCGGATGGTGTATCGGAATTGGATAACAACTGAAAGGAAAAGAGAACCTAAAGTTGTTTAAAAATTACGAGGACTTTTTCCAATATAGTTGTATATTGTATTTATTAGGCGAAAACAGAGCAGAATTTTTTTTCAGTTTTTAAAGGCAAATTTGTAAAAAAAAGTACTGCGACAAATTTGTAACGTAAACTTAAACTCTGGTGATTAAAATTGTTCTATTATATTCCAGCTGCCCATATAAGCTAGTTAATGGGTTTATTGTTTCTGAGACCAACGAGATGGTATTTATTTGCTTGTGAATTACAATCACTTAGTTCAATAACAATACACAAATACGGCATGTTTATGATCGGTGTGTATACGATCGACATACTATCAACAGCTGAATTCCATGAGCGTCCTTGATTACTTTACCATTATTATTATTATTAAAGCCAGGCCAGGAGCCTCCTATTTGTCCTATGAGCTCTGCTGAAACACCATGATAAATTTCCGAAATCGACTGATTAATTAATATACCAAAGATCCATCTCTAGCGGTAACAGCTTCCATCGCTGCCATGCATAAATTTATCCCCCTATTCCTTATGGGTTATGGCGACATCGCGCCACGTTAACAGTGGAATAGTAATTTAAACGCAATTTTCATATACAGTGTGTTATTACTAGCAATATGAAAATTAACTCGTAAGTATTAAATAAATGTGTATGTAAATAAAACAACAAGATATGGGATATTAGCGTCAAGCTCGATTTAAGGACTGAAAATACATTTTTTTTTGGCATAGTGAAGATACCAGGCACGCATGATTAGGTCTTAGCAAATCTTCGTGAACAAGCGTCGCCTAATAAGAAGTTATCAGATAACAGAACCTATCAAGTGAGTTCTGTAAACTCTCTAACGATTTTCCTTAAGATAAATGTTATTGCTTTTGATCAGTACGTTCACGCCATAAAACCCATAACCATGATACGATGTTCTATTTACTGGTCAACTTTGCATATCTCACACCCTTCTAAAGACAGCACCTTATGTCGTTTTTTTTTCAGTACACCTTCTGGCTTGATTTACTGCGTCTGCTACTTGCTGACTCTGTCTAGCGGCTTCTTCCTTGTCGTATTAAGTGAACAGCCACCACGTTCGCATGAGATACGTGCGCGACAGGGCAATCACGAGCGATGGAAGGAACGCATCAAAGGTGGGACGGGCGATTTCACGCCGGAAATCCTCGCCCCTTTTCGGCTCGTAGGCTTACTTGCTCTGTATTCGGACCCGGTTCGAGCCGGCAGGCGGCATCTCGTAAAAAGAAAGGCCATATAGAAAGAGAGCGCTGAATGATATCGTAGCTCTGACAGATCCGGTCGAGGTCACCTGCATTTGCCTCCATATAATAAACCCCATATTATTCAAGACTTCGTCATCCTCTAAGCATAACGTCTAGCGGTTTGCTATCGTCGCTTGCTCGTATACTACTGACACGATGCGGACCGTGAGACCTGCTCCGGTTTGAGGGGCGTTAGGGGATGGCCAGCACCCTTGGCGGTCGCATTAGATCCAATGTAGTGGAAAATAACTATGTCCTTCACTTGAAGTGGCAAGGCGAATGCCTTTCGGTAGAGCACAGCAGCAGCAGCAGCAGCAGTTGTCTCGAAAGCCCGGTCAGCTAAACTCGTCTAGGCAGATAATAGGCATCGCTTCGATAACATTGGGCCGTTTGGTACGGACGACTTTAAGGAAAACGAGTGGAGGGATATGTCCCCACTGGCCTCAGTGCTCCACGAACCTAAAGGACGACCACCTCGTCACTCGGTGGGGTTTGCAATAGAAAAGGACAACGGCACCTTTTTCTGCTAGCTATGCACATTGACTAACTGACACTAGGCTGCACCTTCTCGTTCTATTCCTTGGAGGTGCGGTTATGTGATAACAACTCCATACACGTGAATCGATAGACATTATAATGCAGTCAATGAGCAAAAAACATTGATATTTAAGACTTGTTTATGTCTACAAATGTGTTCTAATTTGAAAGCTGACTTTTTCGGCACGAGCACTTTGTACAAATCGACATTTCATGGCGGAGCGGTTATGCCGCGGCTCATATCCTTGCCGCTCTGCAAACAACCCAAGTCGCTCTTCATGCGCCTCCCATGCTCTCTTTTTCTCGTACACACAGTTTTTGCGTCATTATCATTTGGCTAAGCTAAGCTCATCTCACTGTCAATTCCAGTTTGCAGCTATCACGAAGACCGCTGCTGTTTTTTTGACAAAAGCAACCTGCAGCCGCATGCATGCGGCCGGAGTATTACAAAGCCTGAATGGGTCTCGACTTCGAGGCTATTCCCTTACCTCCAACGTGAATGCCGCCTGCATTTAAAGCAGATAGTAGTGCAGTGTTTGGTATACTTCCCGTATGTGCATTGTGTTACCGACGGTAAACGTTTTTGCACAACTTGGAAATTTACAGCCCGAGATGCTTGCTTTATACATAGATGCTCCAGCCAACGATCGAGCCAATGCATAGTGTGAATCGAATGTATTATCTAATCTACTAAACCTCACAGTGGGGAACGAATGCGGATATGAGGCGTGCGAGATTACTCCAGCGGTAGTGGCGTTACTGCGAAAGACGAACATAATCAATTTCCAATGTTTTTTGCTTGTTATTACCGGAATACTGCCACTGCCTTGCATTGCTACGAAAATGGCCTACGGCCTTCGAAGGCCCTAAAAAAAAAAAGCTGTCGCGGTGCAACTAGAAATTGGAGTGATGTTATATTAACAGCTTAATGCTTCTATACTAATGAACATAATTAAATCCCTTTTTCGCAGTCATTAAAAAAATGTATTGCATAATCGTTACTTGTTGTTTTGTGCTTGTCGAATGCAACGGTACAGTGGTCCTTGATGAATATCCGCACTATACAATTTCCCATAGTACCTATGACGTGGCCAACAACAAAGTATGTAATATATAGAACGGAGCTCTTAGTCATTTTCTCCATACCAAGTCCTGTTCCCTAATTAATGTTGAACATAACCCTACATTGGAGAAGCATGTTGAGTATAATATTGTAGCTTGCAACAGATGTTTTATTTCTCTAACCTTTCTGATAGCTTGCGGCGCACGTATTTGTCGGCAAGTATGCTCCTTTTAGTAATGTAATCATCGAAATTGACACAGGCCTGAAACCTTTGTAACACCGAACATTACCACTAACGCTGTAGTCGTACATAATGAGTAAATTTGCAAGAGCAGCTGCAAAAATAATTGCATCCAATTGGTATGGTCAACTTCCTGTCTAATCGGCACTTCGGGGCGGAAATACGTTAGAGCCATCGTTGGAATCGAATACAGGTAAGTCTGTCTTTACTCCCAAGTACATCCCTTCGCGTACGCCATTCCCGATCTATTTTCAGCCTGCTTGACAGATCTCTCTCTCTCTCTCTCTCTCTCTCTCTCTCTCTACCTGTACATTATTGGACCTATAAGATATGCATCGATAATATTGGATGCGTGTACACTATATAATACTTTATCATCTGATTGTCCATTCAAATTTGTATTGTATACGCATCTATTGTAGTCGTAGCATCGCTTTTTGTTCCCGATAGGGGAGCTGATGGGCGAAGAGCAGCTGAGGCGGGTCCTCATTTGCTTAGCTGAGGAGAATCATGCTTGTTCGCAAATCCGTTCAGGTCCCGTATTTCTCATGTTGCTTCCCATCACGAAAACCCCACTAGTAGCAGCAGCAGCAACAGGTGCTTGCAGGTGCACATAGCAATAAGAGTTTTTGTTCACTCGTGTAAGTTGGCTTCGAGGAGGACAAAAGGGAAGACCTGCAGTGTAGGTGCAGGACAAAAGGTAGAGTAGGAAGTTTCGTTTGTTCTCACCTTCTTCATTCTACGTTCTTAGAGGAAAATCTTTAGGGTGGAAGCTTAACTAGCTTTAAGAAAAAGTAGATCCAGGACAATGACCTCGCTGCTGGCACTGTCGTTGGCGCTGATACGTGTGGGGGCGAACGGCAAATCAACAAGAGAAAAGAAAGGAATGTCTTCTGCAAACGCGGTAAGCGTCTAGGTGGTAACGGAAAAAATGACCGATAGGTGAGAAACACTTCGGGCTCAGCGGACAGTCCTCATTGAACTGCTGCCTGTCGTGTCCGCCGTCCTGCTTCCTTGTCCCTAGTTTTTTTGCATCTCTAAAACTGGTGCGAAAAGTGCTAGCAGTGAGCCCATTCATCTCTGCACTATGAGGCACTTGTCGTAGCTGTACGTTCTATCTATTGCGTTAGTTTTGTTTGCTTCTTCCAGTCCCCCTGGTGGTCTGTCTGTTGGATTAATTGATGCCTCGTTGTGCTGCCTACTGATTTGTTGCGCACATTGCAAATGCCCTTTTTCAGTTTTCCGTATCATCACCACTACGAAAATCATTCAGCTTAATCACTACTTTGAAATTCTGTAACAATGTTACTCTGGTAACATGAGTTAAAACGATCTGTAACCAATGATGTATGTTACTGATTTTATACTGAACGAAGATAGCTATACTAAGATGTCTGCGTAGGGTGCAGATGCGACTGTAAGGGTATAAATACCGTATACAGTTCCAGTTTAATTTAAGACCATTTTTTAGATGGGTTTGCATGATTTCTAAGAAATACGTTTCATAAATTACGTACATTGGTAATAGTTCGCAAATTAGACGATGTATATCACTTATACCCAGTTATAGACAAATTCAACTTATACCTAATCTAAGTTCTACTTGTTTAGCTATCCTATATACAATCGTTCTATTAATTGATTGCTGATATTATCATAATTCAAGTTAGCTCAGCAGATGCCGACAAATCTTGTTTATTTTGAGTTGAGAATATCTCAATTTTTCAACCGTATTCTAAGCTCGCAAAGAAAATGCGAAGTTTTATTGTGTGTGGATTAGCTAATAGATTATAATTCTTCTGGAGTAACGATTGAAGGGTTTACATTAATAAAAAGCGATTTCGAACATAGAAGGTTCCTCTTATCATCTTGAATTTCGAAACGTTACGCTTGCCAAAGAACCCATTATATGTCACAGGCTTAGATAAAATCTTTTTGAACTTTTGAGATATCGCACGGCAAATAGTAGTAAAAAATTTTAAGGTCATACTGTTGCTCACCGGTCGTCTGACAGCTAGCAATGAACAGGCAGCAGAAAGCGTGCGTACATGTATCTCTTCTTACGTACACTCAGAATCGGTGTCAGACTTTTGCAATATTTGTTTTTTCAAGGACTTACTGACTTGGAGCGCTGTGGGTATAACCATTCTTCACATTATCCGTCATGGTCTTCACTCAAGTAGCGCATATAATTCAGTGGTATTCAGAGTCATGGCATTGAATTTCAATACACATTTGCATAAATACAATATATACACTCGGTTTTAAACTTTCCCGTTTTGGAAGTTTCGTAAGCTTTCGTTAATTTCCTAGTTCCAGCCATCCATCGGCAAATCGTGCATTGTTAGATTTTTGACAAAGCTTTTTGCTTCGACGTGAGAAGTTCGTTGCCCCTTTCATGCGTGCGCAATCTCTAAAAGTTTGTGTACAGTTAGATCGGTTGGTACATCCTCACATACCGAAACCTACGAACTTTCTCTTCTAACCAAAGGTTCTCCTTCGACTCTATAACGCGGCTAACGTTGTTTCTCCTACTTTCTACCAAACATCTTTCGGCACCGTACACAGCAGCCTTCATCGATATGAACCCCTGGGTGCTGCTTCCACTGCTTGCCTATACCTCCGAGTCTAAGCAAACCCCACGCTTAGGAGAGCAGACAGCAAGCTTTATCCAATCTAACTACGTAAGTAGCCGGCCTAAGTCGAGTCGATCCCCAATCAGCAGCACCGACAGCAGTGGCTATGTCCCCTCTCGATGAAGTCCCTGAGTGAACTGACGGAGCGACCCACCAGCCTAACGGCCAACGGACAACTCAATCAACGCACGCTCGACTCGAGGCAATAAGGGCTCCTCCCTTCGAGATTCGGCCTGGCGCTTCGGCCGCCGTTCTCACTAGGCCGTCTTTGACCACTTACATCTTCTTGCCTGCCTAGAAATCTACGGCGTACAGCCACGACCAGCCGTCAGCTTACCAAGTTAGCTAGCTTAGGGCTTTACTTAGGAATTCATACTTTAAACATCGAATACGGCCGCCTTAGCTTGCTATCAGCTTCCCTCGCACCCCTAATCGCTCTTGCCTCTTCTTCCCGCCTGAATGCGTTTTCGAATCACTTCTAAATCTACCAATCGGCCGAGCCCAACCTAGCAGCATATCCATTTGAATGTTCGGTTTGGCGGCAACTGCTGCTGCCGCCACTGGGCGTTTTGCAGCGTTGCTTTTTTGTAGCTTGCAGACTAGCATCGAGAAAGGCTCGTAGGACCCACACAAGACCTCACCACTTCCGCCGAGTGCTGGTAAATTGCCAGACGAAACCAATCTTTCTATCAAACTTTAAATATATCAGTGTAAGAAGAACGTTATGATTATGGATACGGCTTGACTCTTGCGAGAAACTGCGAGAGACGAAGCATAAGAATAGAACGGGAAAGAGAAGGAGAAACAATGCTAGAACAGATGACGCTTGGCATCATGAAGCACAAGCGAATGAGTGAGCAACTGACTAACCGCGTTGCCTGTGCCCATCCATACCCGCCCATGCAACTACCTTAGCGGCGTTATCTCTGACGTCGGCGCTATTTTTCGAAGAATGGACGACAACCGGTGACCATGGGACATTTCTTCCTTTTGGCTAGACATGTATTATTACTCTTTTGAAGGAATTTGCTCCCGAACTCACGAGATGACTGGTGCACGAAAAAATAAAGAGCCGAACCAGGCCACTCGGTCAGAACCAAGCGGCTTATTATACTTCTATTCATACAGACAGGGGAGAAAAGCTGGTGCAAGAAGCCGTGAGCACGAGTGGGCGAGCGGCCTCAGAGGGCCTGTATCTTAGAACAATAATAGAGGATGTGTTCTCATTTCTATGCACCGACTTCCGAAGGCCCACTAGATATGTACAACTATGCGTAGTATATTTTACCGACCATCAGCCACTGGCCGTCTCCTGGCCTATGCGTTCAACCTGCTCCGCTCGACGACTCTTGGGAGATACCCGGCACTGTTCACTTCTGGACCCAACGCTGACGTTGGGCAACGTACACGCGATAAAAGTAACGGCTATCCCCCCGCTGGAGCCATAGAAAAAGACGTAACTGTACTAGTAGTGGCAGTAACGAAGGTAGCTAAAGGGCAAAAATCCTTATCAGTACTGGCCCGTTTTGCAGCACTTCGTACAGGTGATGCCTATAGATGACGGCAAAGAACGTCGTGGGTAGCGTGAGTGAGGCTGCATAAAGTTATATGGAGACGTTGTGTACATACAATTGCATACACGAACATGTATAAGAAGGAATACATAGAGAACCGCAGAAATGACCTTTTTTGGAGTTGAACGATGTATGGCCTATTAAAATGGGTTTTAGAAAAAATAATCATTTTATGTACCTGTAAGATAACAAATTTGGATAAGAGGTAAAGATATTGACTAAATATAGTATATAAGTATTTTCAAGACGAAATAGTGCGTCGCTTCAGTTTCAATATGACGAATAGCGTATATTGATTTAAAGTGCAGCATAATATTTCTGTTTCATACGATCCGTTGTAAGGTGACATCTTGTTAAATCAATCCTACCACATCATGGGCACCGAGCTTGCAAGCAAATATATCTATGTGCGCGTAAGAAACAATATATGTGCGTATTTTTCAAAAATGTCAAACTAACCTTCAGTCATATATATATAGCTGCAATGTTTTGTCTAGCTCAACGCTTATGCTACGCTTTGATTATTTTGGGGTTTTGACAGGGAGGATAGGTTGCTTCGAACAGCGGGCCTGGAGTTGGTCGAGCCCTCGAATCTTCTTAAATATGAGGACTGTCTATGACTAAGCGAAGGCAGGGGAAATTGCTTCGGAAACGGAGCCTCGACGACCGTACAACAACTTCCATGCTCCGTACTTACGACAGGTGTGTCTAGTATGGATGTATGAATAGAGCGGGCGAACGGTCGTCCCTGGCTGCTTGGACATTCCGTCAGTCGGTGAACTGTTGGCTACCTTCTTCGCCGCTGTGAGTTATGTTCTAATCGAGGAAACATCGAGAAACTAATCTGTGTAAATACGTTTGTCTTTAGCGATCCGAGTCGTTCTTTTCCCTTCTCCTCAGCAACGGCGGATTAACTGAACTAATTGAACTCAGTTCCCTTGCTAACACCATGATTGATCTGGCTCTTGGGGAGGGATTTGGCATTTTGGCCTCAAAAGTGTGAAGTGCTCCGACAAGCCACATCCAGGTAACGGAACAGTCAAGATGAGTAAACCGGGCTGTTGTATGTGATGCTTCTAACTTTCAGAGCCTCCTTTTATCAGTTGTATGTCCCTCGACAAAGGTATTGTCGTCGTCAACGCTTACGAAACAGGGGGGCCACGTTACTGGCGTTACTAGCTTCATCCGTCAACCATGCATGCAACAAAGTTGCCCTTTACGAGGAACAATGCCGGTACAACGACAAGGCAATTCTTCCAGCAGGCTTAACCAATAAATTATGCAAGCCATCCGACGTGTGGGTTGCATAATCTATTGGTTGGTCGTCTCATAGAATACGGCCAGACAATTTGGCCTTGCGCAGAGCGGATCTTTTCTAGCGACTTACTGTGAAGATTGTAGCAGAAATCGAATAGGCGATAACAGAGTTATTATTGTTATTGTGTCGAATGTCTGTATTCGTCTGTAACCTTTTATGGATTTAAGTGCGGCCAACATGTTTACTAAAATCCGAACAAAATTGTCCCTTTTTGAGTACACGCGAATGGAGGCTGAATGCATTTGTGCCGTGTCGTTTACATGCGCACGTTGGGAACAATAGCAATAATCAAGATCGCCAAGTCGTCACATTTGACGGACAAACAAAGTCGCCTGCGACAGGTCAGTGAAAGACAGGAAAAACGTGAATGGAGGGTAAGGGAAAAAAGACGCCCATAAAGATGACACATAACCCACCAAAGAACCTAGCTGTGTATTGTGCATCGAGTCAGATTAGATTGATCATTTCGTTGTCCCCAGAGAGTATGTGCACCGTACAGATCATACTTTAATAGACATAGGCGGGTGTACACGCTACCTCGCAAAAAGGCGCTATGATTCCTACAGTTACGCATATGCAATGGCTTCCATGTACGCTCTGTGTCTATTACCGACAAATAAAATTAGGGGTTACATTCACAGTGGACGACGACGAAACACGTTATGTGTTGCTACGAATAATAGGACGTTCGGGTAATGTCGGTGATGGAAAAGGTAATAGCCATAGATCCAGGTCAAAGCTATGATTTTCATCCTGTGATCTGGCTCTTGTGTCAACCTAGTACGTATAGTAAGCAAGGCATAAAACGAGGTCAAGCTTCTGTCCTATGTATACTGGTTCATGACTATCGGTTATCCGCCGTGACATATGTCACTCATTATGCAGTAATTACGATAGAAAGCAGGTTCCATATCACTCTAAACATACAATAAACTGCTGCAACCACCGCAGCAATAAACAATAACGATAAAAATAGCCGCTATTAAAGCCCTTGCAGTCGATGTTAAAGCGAGCGACTCAAGCGTTCGTACGTAACGTCAACCACAGATGCTTAACCCGGCCTTGCGTAAGGGAGCAGGAAACTTCGATTCTCATCGATCGCTTTTTCGTTTTGGTAGAATCTAGCATGGATCCAAACGCTAGCGATTATGCAGTTGGGTGCCCCACGCCTCCCGTCGCCCATTCCTTCTTGGCCTGTTTTCCTAATTTGTGTAACAGGAATCGAACTCTTTTTCATGGTCGCCAGTCGTCGTAAATGTCATTTTCTACTTTTTATTCTATCTTGCACTTTTTATTCAGCTGGCTGGCTCTGGCGCTTGAGACACGGCTGGACGTACCTAGCAGTATGACGGTGAACGGGTTGAGTTCATTCATTGAACACGCAGCTCAACGAGGGACAAAGCAACGGCAGCGGCCGTAGCCGGAGCAGCTCCCCTAATGCTCTGGTGGAAGCTATCTTGCGTGAACGCGAAGAGTGTCGGGTTCTGTACAGCAGGATAGGCGTTACGTACACATTTTTCCAACTGCTTGAAGGGGCAGAGTGCCAGAGAAAGAGAAAGACGGAAGAACGACAAAGCAAGAGGGAAATAAATACAAAGCGAGTATATTGCCCGGTTGCTATACACACTTTCCCAGAAATCCAAACAGTACGTCAAGCTCATTCAGTCCGAAAGGATGTGCTGGTATGGGAAGGAAAAACGTCAGTTAGCCTATGCACTTCTACCATCACTATATTCCTACAGTCCTCATTACCCCTTTCTCTCCTTTCAGCGGATGTACACATTTAACGGCGGGCTACGGTACCGTACCTAGGGCTAGTGACTGGCGGTTTGCTGGAGGTAGTAGCGAAGGAATGGCCCGCCTGCCAAGTCTATTCGACAGCCGTTAGTGCTGAGGAGAAGCGCCATGGCAGAAGGCCATTTTCCGTTAGCCCCAGGATCATAATCAGCCCTACGCTCGTCAACCGCTTTCTATCAACTTGTCGGCGACCGCGACGACAACCATAACGATGACAGCGCTACAGTTCAATTGTCGCCTCATCCCATCCCTTGCTCCCCCGTTCTAGGCCAGCTGACTGTAACGGCGGTCGTTGTTAATAAAGTTCATTTAAGGGTTTGTATTTCAGTGTCCATCCTTCCTTATCCTTTCATTCACCCTACTCGCATCTTGCTTCAGGAGCCCCGCTCGTAGCACTGCTACAAAGACAGCGTGGCTAGCTATCAGCGTTGCTATCTTGCCTCCTGACGCGACAATTTCGCGTACGACCGTCCAAGTACGCACGAGTCGAGCACGGTCTAACCCCGACGCTTAATGTAGCGTATCCTCTGTTTTCACTCCGCCTTCCTTTTCAACCTCCCTTTTCGACTTCTCTTGTCTCTCATCGTATTGCGACCTCATACACTCAATTAGGCGTTGCTTTGAACTAATTAAATGCGCGTGAACGACGTCAACGCCTGTGGCCACTGGCTTACGGAGCCAGGTTTAAACGGACTTCACTGCGAGAAAGAAACTTGTCAGTCAACCACATTCGTTGCTTCATACAAGGCTATCTTATAAAGGCCACGAACGTCGTTCGACTTCGAGCATCCCGTTTTCTGCGACCTTTCTGGGAAGAGAAGCTCTTCGTTCGTCTGGCTCGTACGAAAACCACGCCCTCAAAACATGCCCATACCTATATGCCTCCATTTGACAACACATTCACAAACGACACATTCAGCGGGTCGGAAATGATAAACCGTTGCGAAAACTGAAAGCGTATCACTAGAGAAGGCCGAAAGGATTGGAAAATGTTTTATGTTATAGCGCTCTTGAAGATGACGAATGAGAGAAGGCAATGATAAACTGCGTCGGGTGGTACGGGCCGGGATAGCACAGCGAACTGTCTAAATTATTGTTGTCTCTCGCCAAGGGTCATTATTGCTGTTGATGTGCTTAAACTTTTGTATCCCTTTTTCATATCATCTTTTAGTGTCCTTCTTCCTTGTCTTGGCTCGGTGTCTACCCAAATACATGATTCTATAACAGCAGATGCAGCCCTTTGGAGAGCCCCGGCTTGCAGTTCTATAGTTAACTCACCTAATTTTGAACATATTGTCAACTTCGTAAAGAGCGTACTGCACTATAGGCATACGTTTGTCTGCTGCTCGCAACTACCTGCTCCACTTATTCGGCTAGCGATGGCTTGAACAAGCAGGTACCTTCTTCGCCCGGAAGCATAGGCGGAAGGTGCTAGAAAACTGGTAGCAATCCGACTTCGGTGTGGGAGTTAGGGCATGGCCAATGCTGCCTATTCTTACCATCCAGCTAGTCAGCCAGCCAGCGAGTCTTTCTTTCCGTCTAAAGGCGAAAGACGTATCGCAACTTCTCTAGACAGAATTTGGTCTCGTTTGGCTGCCAGTAAATATCTGACCAGTTTCTCGTCTCACAATTTTTCTGTAGCTTCAACATCGAGCCTTTACCTGCTCGACGAATCGTAACTCTCTTGCTGGCCGGTTTGCTTGCTCGCTTTCTCGCCAACAAAACCGATACTACATCTTGTTGGCCGGGAGAAGTCTCTTGAGGGTTCGTATAATCTACGCAGTTTTGCAGTGCGAAGAACCTGCGAAGTGCTCTATTCCTTCCGTCTTTATTCGAAGGTTTCAAGTAGAGGTAGCAAGAATGGCAGCAACAGCACCGGCCGCACGTTGCGGACCTTAGACGAGGATATTTGTACTCCACTTAAATGAGCTTTGATGCTGCCTGACTGTATTCAAACGGAAGATGTTCGGTTTTTACCCATACGTTGCGTCTGAAATGTACGATATAAGGGATAGAAGGGTGTTGAACCCAGCTGTACCTATCTTACCTTTTCCAGTTATAGCGATATCAGTTCACAACGCGACTCCATACACCATAGTTAAAGTCGTATTAGGCTACAAACCCATAGCTGATTATAGAAACAAAAGAGACAGAAGTATGCTAAGCTTTCGTAGTAGAAGGCGCAAGCCGGGTAATGAGATCCAAACTGAGATGACAGCTCGAGGAACTATATTTAGGTAAACCACAATACAGAGCTACACATACGAATAAAGTGCGTAGAGTGCACTAATCCCATATATCTATTAAGGGGGTGCATATAGAACTTCCCAAAAGGGTAAACAATTTAGAAGTGAATCAGCTACTGCTTAGGTTTTAATGTAGAAGCTTTTCGTCATTTTAGATAACATGTTGCCAATAAAAATATTGCCCTTCACATATAGAACCTTTAAAAGAAATAACAATTTTGCCCTGTCAATTGAATTATCACATAGATAAGCCGTAACAATTATCAATCGTAGATATTCCTAAACAATATTAGATTCTTTCTTGACGCCACTATACCAAGATTCATGTCTGCACATGTTTACATCGTCGCCGATGTGTGCCCTAACCTCACGTACATCGTTGTTGCATCGGTAGGATCGGTGTTAGCCTGCAACATCAATAGCTCTCGCTCTCAAATGGATCGAAGTAACCATACCCCTATGGCATAAGTAAGTGGCCGAAATAAGCGTCAGTAATCTTAGTCACTGTCTAATCTAATTACCGCTAATCCATTTACTCCTTTGTCATATAATGAATACCTATGGCGGGCTATGAACCCGCAAACCGAACGTATCGTAAATTGCATCCGCTCTTAGCTAACCCCAGTCATTTCGATGTTGTTGCTTTGTCCATATTGTGGGGTGCATTGCAGCGCGATCTCCTAATCGTACCGTCTCTGTGCTGTTTAAACCGCATCACGACCAAGAATAGTAATATTCCCCGTACCTCTTGTATATTACTTATGGGTACGATTTTGTAGCTCTTCCGCTTTTTGGCTTGATATGGCGTCCCTCCGCCTGCTATGTGTCCTTCCTCTGGCACCAACAACAAAACGACGTTGTATTTTTTAATAAAACCAGCAAAACTGACTATCGTATGCTTAGCCGGAGTAGTCGACGGTCCCGTCGATATAAGCATGCGGAAAGTTGAATATCACTACGGGATACGATGTATAGGTAGTATAAGATAAAATGCTGCAATAAAAAGGATGGCACCCAGCGCGCGGGGGAAACGAATTGCCCCGCGAAGACACAAGGGTAGAACGCGCGCACGCATTCAGGCGCTCTGGCTACACAATGATGCGTTGTATCTTCGTGACACTATGATCGCGTCTGATGACGACCTGTCTCGTTCTTGTAGCGCCGAAACCCTTCAAACTCTCTCTATTGCAGGCTTCCCATCAAGTAGCAGCACGAACTTCATAAGCTGCTCGATCGTTCCAAAACAGTTTAAAGACATTTTATCTTCCATAAAGCAAACCACAGCACTGCAACACCTTTAATATTGCCGGCTCTATCTTTACTACTAGAGTTGTCCGACGGTTTTAAGGGTCTACTAGCAGTGTCCTATGTGCATACAATAGACGTTGCGAACCCAATGCAACTTTGCTCATTTACCGAGCGGCCCGATTTTCTTATTCTGACTCCCCGCTTATCCCTATTATTCACATACGGTTTAACCTCATGGACCCGGCCACTCGCGATTTACTAGCGGGATGTCGATTCCCGAGGAGGTCGGGTCGTTTGTCGCCTGCAGGCTTGCCTGGTACGGCCTTGCTTGGCCTGCTGAACATATTTTAGCATAACAGCAGCAGGAGCACAGCAGGCACCCGTAGCTGCGATGGCAGCGCCAGCAGCCATAGGAGCAGAGGCTGGTGGTCGTCTGTCTTGGCCGATTCATTCTTCATATTCGAAGCTCTATAGAATTGTGTGCATCCTGCCGTTGTCCCGTAATCCTTGCAGTACTACCATAACTACGACCGTTGCGTCACGACGCTACGCCTCTGGCTTTGCCGTGCCTGCTGATTTTTCGTCAATGAAAATGACAGACCGGCATCTCTTAGCCTGATCGAGCGTCCTGCTTTTAGCGGTTTGGTTTACTTGGGTGAAGCGCTAGGTAGTAAATCCGAACGCAAACGATAAATGGAAAGACTGAAATCAGGAAGAAAGAGGGAGTCACTGCTTGAGGTACATAACATGAGATGTCAACGTACGAAGTAAGCGAATTGCTTCTCGACTCTACCAGTTTTAAGATTCGCTGGGAAGCTCCCCCTTCGTGAGCCTTTTCAATGGGTTAGTAGCGCAGTTTTAGCTGGTGGCTGGGAAGGGCTTCACACTAAAACGCTTGACTCATGTGCCAGTAAGAGCATGTTGTCCGTCTGCCAATTCATATGCGCGAACAAGCAACAAGCCGAAAGTAAAATTGTGCTTAAAACGCACTACCCCAGGGGACAGGAAATGCTGAGTAAGGGAATAGATGGATCGTACCCACGGGGACAAAGGCTGCATGCGTGATCATAATAAAGTAGATAAAGATATTATAGATGTGCATATTAAAGCGTGTACATAACGTAAGTTGAGAAAGAGAATATGATATGATATGAATACTATTAAGCTACCGAAGAATCTAGCTAGTCCATGTAGTATACAGTCCTTATGTTTCACGTATACATTTCTTTATTGCATACACATTGAAGCTTCTTAATAATTGTGTGCAATGGCTTTTTTGACGGATGAAAACGATCGAAATCCTGAAGACCTAAATCTAGAGGATACGAGTGCTGAAGCCATTGCTCAGTTTTTTATTTCCCAGTTCAAGCCTCAATTGAAGCGTGACGATTAAATCAGACATTATCGTTCAGTAACCATACTGCACACTGCTGATCGCTCCGCTAGGTATCCATAACGCTCTTCAAAGTATAGTCACTGACCGTTTTTTCTCGGGCGACACACAACAAATACCTCGGATTTTTACTGCTAGCATGCACATCAACATAATTTGTTTGACACTGCCACCAAAAGTTGTCTAGCTTCATTATCCCGCCTGATCTTTCTCTGGCGAACGACATAGGTTGCACAATACTATGCCATGCCTTATCTATGGCGACGGTCATTTGCTAGTAAGAAATATCCGCAGTGTACACCACATTTACTTGTATTCGCCCTAGACCCATTTGATAAAAAATATCTATTTTGCATCAGGGTGCTTCTCAGTCAAAGGCTTGATGTAAACGTCTACATGATGTTGTGTGTTAATGGTATACGTAAAAGGTTATTGGAAATGTTTGATCCGCCAAATTTCAGGATAGTTTCAGGACAAACCAATACATACGTATCGACTTTGTTTATTGCTCTTTTACTTTTTATGTACGTTACAGCAGATTCGTTTATTTAGCGTTTTAAGTTTCGCACAGGGATGTTAATACGGATTTTCATAAGAGCAGCGTTTTCACTAGATAACTATACACGGAAAATTACATTACAATTTCCAGGCGTCAAAGGAGCGTTAGCGGCGAACTATTTTCATTTCTAGACGAGGCTCAGTATTTTTTTTAATTCTTCGAGTTCTTAATATCATCTCATTGCTTAACTACATTTACCCACCATTACCCCACTGAAATTATACCTAACGGTGAACAAGGTAGCCGTTGACTCAGCTTCTTTACAAACGTCAGTGAATTTCCAAGTTCAAGACCTTTATGGCATTGGAATATACTAGACAATGCCTTATAAAAGTATATACGTACAAGAGTCTCAATGATACATTCTAATATTATTCGCCTAGAGCTATAACATTACCTCTATTTAAATTCCGGTTCCAATTAACGCCATTCAATCACGCGTTAAAGTTGTAAATGAGCTTAAAGAATAGCTATTAACCGCGATCCTACACTGCAATTCAAAGAGCTGAACTGTAATTTATTTGGTAAACTATCTTCGATCCTCGGGCGCTTAAGACCAAGGATAACGAATAGGTAATTCTGTAGAAGTCGGTTGTGGTGGGTTCACTTGCAAATTTCAAGTCCCACACCTTTTATTACCACGTCTTACTTCCTAGTGTTTCGTTCAAGTATGCCTGCTAGGCTAACGTCTACCAGGTCAGTAACTCCTTTGTACGCAACTGAGTCTGGTGACGGTTACAATGTTTTTTAAAGTTACTTGCCCTTAACTTAAGGAGTTTTCCAAGGATATCATCAATCGTATGGAAGGGGCGCATTATAACTAGACCGATATTTCAGACAAGCATTAGTTACAAACCTGATCCCGGTAGGTCTATTTAGGCATTGACTCAGGTCCATTTAGAGACTCTGCTACAATTGTTTTGTCCCCTACTCCTACTATTCGGAATTATATGTGTGCTTCGAGTTTTGAATCCTGGCATAATTAGCATTACTTCAAACGTCTGGGCATCAGTACAAACGAAAGTGCATCCATACGGATCTGGACTATTGTTGAATGTAGTTGAAAACATCTGGTAGCTGCACAAGTATTTGGTGACTATACGTGGATACATGTATGAGCGATTACGTACGGTTATATTAGTCCAGTGTAAGTTTAATTCACTGAAGCAGACTTTTTGTTTGCAAGGTTTTGTCCTTAAACCTTATCCTTTGATTCTGCCACAAACTATTACCAAAGAAACGAGTTTTCTTGTTTTTCTCAATAGTCCGCCGACAAGCGACGTGGTCACACCTCCTTCCCTCCTTTACCCGTTTTAACGTCCCAGTCAGCATACAGAGATGTACACGTTGCTGCAGCAGGGGTTATTCGTAAAGCCAGATGGTGATGGTTGAGAGCCATCGGGAGGCCCCATGTTGGGATGGCATCCATTCCTGCGTCATTGAACGCAGCTACATAGCAATCGATTATGGGAAAGCACTTTGCACGCGGTTGAGTCGGTTTATCCTGCTTACGCACGTACTGCTCCTGCTGCTGCCGTCACCGCTGCTCTCGCTTTGGACACTCAGACCTGGAGAAGCAGCTGCTAGACGCTCACGCGTGGGAAAGCTACTTTGTACGTTTGTAACATTACTGCTGCTTCTTGTATCGCCCTGCATGCTTGTGGCCGCCTCAGTTCTAGACCTTCCGTCTATAGACACTTGCTGGCGCTCATCGAACCCGAAGGCGGCGGTGGTAAGTGGGAGCAGGCTTGCAAACAGTGAAACGAGAGAGAGCAGTGTCCGTCCTAACTAGTCATCATATCTACTGCCATCGGAAAAATGCAGCCATTGGATCTTTAACACAAACAGACCGTTTATGTGATTCGATTAGCCTTAAACGGCAGTAAGCGCTGTCAAAGTAATTTTGCTACAAAGAAAATAACTTTGCCTAATTCATTTACCCTTTAAGCCGAGCTATTGATGGCCTTTTTTTTGCTAATTAAGATAATGTATGGTTGTGTTACTAATCAGGTTTACAGCCAAAAGAGAGCTAACCTGTATTGATATATTTTTGGCAACATTGTACAGAAAAAAGACTGCAACAGCCTTTTGTTTTTTTTTTTTTCACTTTTGTTCATATTTCTGTATGTAAAAAAATATCATTTGTTTTTTTTTCTTATTTTGAGCCTCTCAAAGATTAATACTAATACTATTGACACACAAGTTTCAAGTAAGACTTTTGAAGTCATCCTTGCAACCTCGATGATGTCTCTTCTCCAGCCTCGTTCCTCGCGTTTCATACTTCTCAAGTATATATAAATGAAGCCAAACAACGCCTAGTATATAGAAATAGTTAATATGAGAACAGTATTGACAAATCTAATAACAGTAATGCGCCTATTCCCACAAGCGTATCCCACAAGAACCCAGCTTTATCAGTTTAGCATTACAAGCACTTCTCTGCCTACTCTTTTGCACCTCTGGATAACCTATTCGCATAATTACTTTAAGGAATGTTGACTGTTTTTGTAGACTTGAGCCTTTTTTTGCACGAAGCAGTAGACAGAGCCTCCTCGGCCATGCGGCTCTTGTGAACCTTCCATCACGACCCAAGAGGCCTTATAGTCCCTGGTCAGCGTTCGATACTTTCGAGGAAGCGAAAGCGCTTTAGGGCCATCCCCAGCCTCCCTCATGACTCGTCTATGCAGTACGCTTTGACAATACTATCAGTAATACGTCGGCAAAAATCAGCACTTTTCTCACTTGGTTACTCTTCTCTTGTGAGACTGAGCGCACTGCGACCACTTTGAAGCGCGTCCATATCGAACGCATCCGTTTCACAGGGCTGTATGGCCAATAAGCAAGCATGGGTAAAGCAGGTGGGAAGCAAACAGTCGGATTAGTAGAGCGATAGTCTTTCCAGATCTATTTTTCGTTTTGCGTTTCTTATTCCTTTCAATCTTCGGCTGAGCTCACTCACTATGGTAACTCATTGGCATCAAATGGCCTAGTTGGCCAATGGAGACAGTAGCTTAATCAATTCAACCTAATCTAACCCACATCCATGTCGATGCAGTGCACAATTTGTCCCAAGGTATATGTACAGCTCGGAGCAGAAAGAGAGTTGCTGACAGGTCAGACATAGCAGGCTTTTTACAGGGAAAAGAACGTCTTTCATTCTCCTCCGTTGAATAGCTACAACTGGATCTAGCACGCTGCCGCCGTCGTATCAAAGCCGTCGCGTAGTCCGTGGCTATGATCTGTTACGATGAAAGCCGGACGATACGTAAATGGTTCGTAGTGCCCGAAGTCATGACGCATTGTTTGCAGGCCTGCCTACCCGTACGGCTATGCGATGGTCATTCGAAGCAAAGGTCAGCAGCGGTGATAGGGTTGGTCGGACTGTTTTTCTGCGTTGGGTAAACTTTGTCAGGCTGCACGATGATGGCTCAACATCTCAACAACCCTCCATCAGCGGGCAGCACCATCAACCATCATCGGCCCGCCGTCATCGAAAGGAGGATTCCATCAGGAAAGCCTAAGTTGAGAAATGTCTCAGAGCCAGTTTCACTCTTCCGCTCATCGGGCCATCTTTATGATAACCGTTCAAAGCCATCCTTTGTAGCAGCAAGGGTCGAACTATCGTCTGGTGTGATACACCTCCGCATCGACGACACTGATCTGCCCACTCCGCAATATGTATAACTACATAATAGGTGGGCAGATGGGTATAATGGGTAATATTGTTCGACACGTCTTCACGCTTCCTGAAAATTCTGCCTCGTCATTAATAGGCCATCGCTATCACTACGTGAAAAAAGTACGAGGGTGTTTTGAATATTTAACACGAAAGCAGCGCCGGAATTTGGCGCGATTGTTCGATCTGTGGGATTCCTTATAGAGCGTATTGGTTGTCAAGATGACATGTTGGAAACAAACATCACTACGTGTTTTTCCGAGCAGTGGCTATTTTCAAACCTAATTTTTTGCATTGGGTTACTGTAAATGTAACGCATATATAAATACATTTAGTCAGCAGACATGGGGGTATTTGCAAGATAACCGATAACAAAAGCTGGTTTTATTTTACACATAGTTCTGCTTCTATGAATGCCTGTGCTCAGCGGCTATCAAAACGATATCGCAAGCATTTTTTCAAACTATTGAAACGTTCAATACAAGTTTTGAAATGCCGTGATCAGCATACTATGCCACACTTTAGGGCGTGGCAAAAGATAGCTAATTATAATATTCACTTACAGCTCACTTATGTCTGATTTATATATATGTAAGAAGCATAAGTATAGTTGCATCTACGCATATATACGATTGTCAGATACACATATCGCAATTTAAGACGCCAAAAACTTTGCTAGCAACACACCCGGTATCAGATCCCTTATACGATTCTTCGCTGGCTGTCTAAGAGAAAGAGATAGAAATCTATGTTAGTGCTTTGACTACTTTAACATCATCGATTGTAAACATAGTCGTTGAGCAGAGAAGCAGTAACAGCCTCAGGGGTGGCCGAGGCTTTTCCCAAGATGACCGTTGCTATTGTTAGCGATGTCGGCGCTGCTGTGGCGTTAGTTGGAACACAGTCTGCTGTCCACAGAAAACACAGGTTACATCTGGCTGTTCGATTGACGAAATATCAACGGCTGCTGTTGTCATGCAGCGGGCCGGTAACAACTTTTTTTTCCTCTCTTGACTTGGAGCCAGGCGATCGTTAGTGGTAGTCACTATCAGGTTTTTTTTCGTTTGGATAGATGAAAACCTCTCCTTTCCGATTAATAGGGTGAAAGCACACTATGTTATCGAAGAGCCAGGACCAACACAAAAAGCGGGGATGCGTTCGAGCACCATGGAATAAACGATGTAGCGCAAATCCTGACGAAACGTGTCGCATCCTCTTTTCCTACAGAATAACATCCCTTACGAAGCCTTAATCCGCAAATGTGCTGTGTTAAAGCTTTTGTTCAATCGAGACTGCCATAGAGCCTGCCCGCTGCAGTCAACGAACGAACCAGCCACTGAGTTAGTTGCCAGGGAAGCTGATAGTATAGCCAGGTCCTATTCCTCTCAGCGGGAACGCAGCGACTGGTAGTGTTATAACTTCATGCTTCAAACCCACAGCCGATCTGCCTTTCCTTACGTGCATGTCACGCGTGCCGTTTTCTTCAATGGAGTCGTTCGTCCCGTTTGCCACACCCCACTGTGTCCCAAAGCCATACAACTGCTTTATTTCGTTGCTTGAAAATTACGAAACACGTCTGAGTGGCTCTTTTTGAACTTCTGAACGCTCGGGTTCGGCTCATGGGCTAGGGCATTATAACACGGACACGGAAAGGAACCAACATACTTTCGTTCATAGCCCGTCGTACTCACTGCAGTCTGTACGCTGTGATGCATTAAGTGAGGACGTAGCAGTCGTTCGTTGCTTCTTTTCTATTCATGACATTTCGTCAGAATCTACTCTCGCCTCGTCCTGGTACTTTGTGGTCGGAGTTTCATACAAGCGTGAGTGCACAAGACTTTTACCGGACTTTGCAGATTCGAAGACGATAGAAAAAGGGCGCGAAAGAAAGGAAGGGGTTATCTTGCAAAGTGAAATTTTATTTTCGCTAGCTTATTTTGCTTATTCCAGACCAGTATATTGCTTTCACGCTGGCCACTAGCCAGCCCAGTCATCTTAGGCAGCTCTACAGAGATCCCGTCAATCAAATCTGTACGAAACTTATACAAAAAGAATCGAAAGAGGCGGGTGGCTTGCGTGTAGCCGAATGTCTGTTCTTCCATGCACGCGTTCTGCGGTCCAATCGTCAGTCCAAAGTGGTAACCTCTGACTCTTTTACCATTCTAGTGGCAACTCAGATAGGATTCGATGACCATCGGCAAGCGGCTCCTAAATTTTCGAAACGTGGGCAGTTACGCACACCTCGTCCATCCGCCTGGCCTTTTTGCTCCTGTGCTTTTTTGCCCTATCTGATTAAGCTCATGTTGGCCTTCCTTGGGCAAGTTACGGCGATTTACTACTTTAAAAGACACGTACACGTCCCGCTTGTCCGTCGTACACAAAAAGATTGTCCATTGACTTGAACAGCGGAGCTATTTTACGGCACATCAGCCTCGTCGACGATGACGCCATAATGGTAATGATAGGAAGCTTCGCCGCACCGTCTTTCGTATTTTTCGACTTTTGTCTGTTTTTCCATCTTCCTTTTTCTTTTACTGGTTCCTGACCCTTTCTCGATTCATATCACCGCGATCTGTTCGGAGTGCGCACAGTCTTGGTACGCATGCGCGTTTCAAAGCAATCTTTACTTTTTTTTGCTCAGGCCAGCCGGTTTACATGCTAGAAACTGCTCCCATTGTACTGCAACGTACCGCTTCCCATTGCCTGCCGTTACTTGCTTGTCTTCTTTACCGAACCGCTGCAGAAATTAAGAGCGTCGGCTGCAGATTCGCGAGAAAAAGTTGTTCAAGGTAATCTGCGTTTTGTCGACATTGTCGTCGTCGTCGTCGTTGTTGTTATTTCAAAGGTCGCTGCCCTGTTAGCTTTTAGCAAAAAATCACGGGCCAGCACGACGGCTCTAAGGCACGAAACGATAGTAAGCAAAACAAGCACTGTCGTTTAGCTTTGTACAAAAATGAGGTGGAGCCCTGGCGCGTCTCGCGACGAAAGCCAAACTTTCTTCTATTATTTTAACCTGTGGAAACACAGTGACGGTCACAATACACTCGATTGTGCTTCGGCGATGGCACTCATTGTATGTGGTCTTTATGCGCCAAGCCCGTGAGGATCTGCTATGCTACTGCTAGTGTTCTTTTAGTTGTCACTGTTCTTCTTTAAGCAACGCCTGCGGCATCGGTCGTGGTGACTACAGCCACACGAAGCGGGTTCACCCTGCCGCTCCTGTTGCGGCTAAAACGCTTGGCGGACGAGGAGCGCTGAGCGCCTAGCTTCGAACATCCCTGTCAGGCGCTGAAATGAGCTTTAGATGGCCATTGAGTATAATTCCTTTCTCCGTCTTCTTCTCATCGCCACCTCCATTTCTGCCTGCCCCGTCCCTTGGCCGCAGGCCGTTCGTTTCTGGCAACGGGCAATCAACCTAGCAGCTACGGCAGTTGCAGCAAGGGCTGACATCGACATCCCAGATGACGACCCCGACGAGGCGAAGAGAACACACGCTTACTCGTCCATAACCCCCTCCAAGCCCGCATTTCAAGAAATTAAAACGCAATTCAAATTCAACAGCGACTCATTTGAACGAAGAAATGTACATTTATTCTCCTCAGGAACATGGGGCTGACGCGCTGAGGGGAACGTAATAGCAAGCAGAAGCCTTGAATAGGTGTACACAATGAAACAACCAGGGATACAAGACGGGCGCTGGGAAGAGACAAAACTGTACCCGTAACAGACAGAAAGAAAGAGTCTGCGAAAAAGCTACTGTGCGAAGAAAGCGGCGAACTCAATATGCATACCCGTACAACACCATTATATAAGCAGGAACAATTTACCATGTCACTTACTAGCTCTGGTGTAATTCGTTGTATCGCTTGCCATGGGAAAGATGCTCCCGTCGTCTCCGGTGTCTCACGCTTAGCCTTCGGCCAGAACTAGTGGGCCGCCTACCCTGCCGTGGCTGGTTTTCTTGCTATCGACGATGACCCAAGTGAAACAGCTGCGATCGTGCAGCCGTTTGTCCTCAGCATCGAACCGGCGCATTCAACGATGCATTCTTTTGTGCATTACGCGCGTGTATGGCTTGAGAGAGATACACTGCCCGTTTTCGTCTTTACGAGTGCGTGTGATCGCCTGTGAACGACGATCACAAGCGCTTGCAAGGACGACCCTACGGAGACGTCTTCGTCATCTTTGGCGGCTAGTTCGCATTTTCCCGCTGGTAGATTCGCTCAACCTGTTTCGACTGGCCTATTCCTATTCGCCATTCATTTGGTTGGCAAATCCCTCTAAACAGTTAAGCGTAACCAAAAGAGAGCCATAATGCCACAGGCAGTTCGGAAAAGCTAAATATAGCAATAGACTGCCCGACTGAGACATGGAAAGAATAAAAGCAAAAAGCAGAAAGAAAACGCGTCCTCTACGTGCAAGCGAGATTGTCGGTGGAACGCTGTCTACGTGTAATCTAATGAGGTCGTTATGCAAAATTACTAATTTTTTCGTCTGCCAAGGCAAAAATGACGAAACTAATTTCTTGCGTTTTTATTGCTCCCTTGCTTCGAAAGAATGTAATGACCTTTTCTACGTTCAGGCTATGCGGTCCTTTCGTGGTGACTAAGAAGGATCCCAACGACACACGCAGACGCGGACTGATAGCTGGTACTGCTTATACCGCTGTTGCGGCGGCGAAACACCTGCGACCGCAAGGTCCACTCCTCAAGAAGGTCCATTTATGCCAAAGAGGAAAAACGACAAATTTAATTCACTTCAGGCACTCTCAAATATCCGCCTGTTCCTTGATCCTAATGCCAGGACGGATGAACTGCGAGTGAGCAAGCCATAGCCTACATTTTTAATCGATAGCGGCTCACTTTACTCGGTGTCCATCTTCCCAAGACAAACTATGTACAGATAGTCACGTTTCAAATACACTTACGTACGCTCACAAATACATGTTGAGTAGGTCGCCTTCTCACTGATATATATCTATCATCGACTGACGTGTTCGCCTGGCGTAAGGCTTCATTAGACATCAGTAACGGTGTCACGGTCAAACAAATGACAAGTTAGCGTGGACACGCGTCATCTGCTACCTTTGACAACGTCCATTGTCGT
Source organism: Varroa destructor (assembly GCF_002443255.2). Classification (NCBI taxonomy): domain Eukaryota; kingdom Metazoa; phylum Arthropoda; class Arachnida; order Mesostigmata; family Varroidae; genus Varroa; species Varroa destructor. Next base: position 46,800,693 of record NW_019211454.1, on the reverse strand, counting down.
CTAGTGCTGTCGAAGCCTGTTAGCGTTGCCCGCGTCTGTGCTTGTAGTTCCGGCCGTCAATGGTGACAGTCTGATCCGTTACCTCCCGCTGGGATTGCCTCTATTGCAATCTTCGTCGAATTACTCTCTTCCGTGTCTGACGCCAGATGTCTCCGGAAATCCACTGTAAAACGACGGCACTGCAACTGTGTAAGTGGTAAATAGACGCTGCCAGTCGACCACCGAGTTTGTCGTTGCGCTGCTGGTTAACGTAATAGACAACAAGGAGAACGCCGTCGCCTTGTGGAGTGCTGACCCAGCCGAACAAAGCGGCCTATGTGCACAACAGCGGCCACCACTGCAACGGTGTCTTTCAAGAAGGACTTACGAAAATAGGAGAAGCGAGATAGCTGCGTCTGTAAGAAACCACTGGGTGCTGCCAACGCAATATGTTAAGATAAAGCCCACTTGTTTGCGTTGTTTGCCGTTGGGTTGTGTCGTGGCCGCATCCACTTGGCTTCCCCATGTTGTCCATGCACGTAGGCTCCTGATAGGATCCAGCTAATTGGTTGGTCCTTTCTTGCCTATCAGGCAATGCTCCATCCAGCGGGATAGCGTCGGAACCGACCACCTACATCTCTAAGCTAACAAATCTTGGTGAATTGGTTCCACTTTCCTCTGTTCAACGGGGGACTTGCCTCTCTTAGTAGGTTCTTGCGCGTAGTGCCGAGACTCGTTGCCCGATAAGGTTATCTGTGACGGTAATCGCTTCTTCGGTTGGTAGTCCGGTCTCTCTCCAAAAGAGGTTGTTTGACGGCTTATTATTGGTCTACATACAGTGGTCGCACCGCCGAAAAGAACCCAACGAGCAGCTTTTTATACTTTCTTACCTGTCGCCTTGTTCTCCTTTTTGCCATATAGCTCCACTGCTGACTGGCCGCGGCTTTCCTCCACCGTGCACCAACGCTGCGAACCTATCCGCCATATTAGTTAGTTTGCAGTCCAAAGAGGGAATAAAAACGACAGAGGAAGTAGACCACGTAATGACAACACTGAGCGAGGAAAGCTAAATGGCGTGCCTTCGTTCAAACCAATATTCTTTTTCCAAACAGAACAGCGCAAGCGCTGAACGTAGACAGACAGGCAGGCATGCTCGGCGAAGAACAGCGTCACCAACTATAACCTTTAAAGTCTGGGCGGGCTGAATGAAGAGCAGGTTTTATGTGCAAGTGATTCATTGACATATCGAGCGTGAAATGCTCCCGCTCCCGTTTCTGTCTTTAGTGAAAGAGCTACCATCTCCGGCGTCGCCGCCATTGCCTGCGACTGTCTTGCAGATGGCTACAGGTTTGACGACGTTTGTCTGCTACTAAACGCCGGCGACCCTGCATTCTCATTTAGTTTAAAAATCTGGTCGTCTAGGTACAACACAAGCCATTTGCCCTTAAATTCTTAGCTCACAGCAGCTCTTGGTTGGTCCTGACGTGGCTATCTTGAGCCGTCCGGTGCTGGAAAGCGGTCGGATAACCTTCCATCGGCAACATATCTGCTAATGCTGCAGGTATTGGCAATTACTGTACCCTATTTCAACTAATGTAGAACTATCCGCATGGACCAACGAACAGTTAAGCACCGAGGGTCGAGGACTTTGCTACAGCCGTAGCAATATAATAGCAAACAAGCGTATTCTCTATGGCTGACTTTTCCGACGGAAGCTTCATCGTCTGCTTAGTAAAATAGTTGTCCCTCGTTTCAGCCTGAAAGGCCGATCGAAAAGGATTTCTGTCTGCTCTCTCTTTGGTGCAGTTTCATTTACCGCTTGGGTTCAATCTGGAACGATCAGGCCCAACCATGGAACTCCTTGGTAGTGCACCATTTGTCACTACTTTTGCATATCAATGTACGCGGCAGTGGTGCCAATATAATGCCATCATTCAACCTACATGAGTTCTCTCGATCTGAATTTCAAACAACCTATGGCTGATATTCCTCTGTAAAACTTGCTTTACCCGTATGGCCTCGTGATACGGTAAGAGCAAAAAGGTTCAATATTTAAGATCATACTCAACAAAGAAGGGCTATCAAATTTGAATCGCATGAGGTGGTGAAACGCCAAACTGAAGAAATGAGTCGCAAGTCGCTAACTAACAGGTGTGCATATCTACAAGACCCTTGAACAAGTGGTAGAGTTGTTAGTATTATGAATCGAAGATCAAGGGAAGATGTTTTTATTGAAATAAGCTTCAGCGAAAGCAATTTCGTGTTGATGAATCTAAAATTGACATGCCTGTGACATTGTATGTAAAGGGGCATGAGTTCACACTTTGCAAATTATTACACCCCCAAGTAAAGCACAGGTGGAAGAAGGTATGTTAACACATAATTAAAGATTATAAGATAAACAATTATTATTATTATAATTACTAAATGCCAGTTTTTCGGCTTCTTCTTTTCATTGTTTAACAACTGTTTCAAAATTCATTTACGGTCTTCAAAGCAGCAATTGATCGTGGCTATAAGGTATACAAACTATCTTCTCGCACTGGGTATAGAATCTTCACAATATGAACGTAACTGTTTACGGTGATTTGATAAGATGAGGCGTATTAGGTAAAGGAACATAATATTTGCGACCACAGCTGAATCCAATCTGACGAAGCTATTAATACAATTCTGGTATTTATTTATCAATGTTACCTCATCAGATGATTTATTTTCAAACTTACATAACAAGACAAAAACAGGTTTTGTAACAATGTTAAACAGGGTAAAACCATAGACAGATATATTGCATCGGCGCGTCGCGAAAAATAGCAGAAAATTCGACATACATAACAGGCCTTCCTTGCAAAAAAACATTTCGCATCACAGTGACGTTGTCGTCATGAACTTTATACTATCTTTTGTACACAAATGTCTATTAACTTTCTACGTTCGACGTTTGTTTCAGCAGCTGAAAATCTACTATTTTTAAAGCTATAGGTTTTTTCTTCAGAATTGTATACGCATACCTGCATGAGGGCCTAAGCTAACAATGGATAACAATAATAACATTTGTATGTAGCTATTCCCATTTGCTTTTCAATTATCGTAGTAGAAGTATCATATATATATCGATGTTAGTATTATAATAGACACCGACAACAGCTCTATCATCGTTGCCATCATCATCGTTGTCATAGGTCGACAACACCATTTTGCCGATTTTCCATTGAACTTTTAGCGACGAGTATGATAACAACAATAGCCATAATCTTATAGTAATTATTATATTGTTATTACTAAAACAGATCAATGCGGAAAAGGTATACGTAGGAAAATACATCTTAATCTGGACCAACGTCAGATGTTAAAAGGACTGAAACGTCGTTTCGATACTTTATTCCAAGAAAGATTTAAGTAACTGGTATTTATTGCTGTGAGTTACTGCTGCAGCTTGTACTTTGGCCTGTCCGGTCCTCGACGGTAAACCGCATACACAGCTTGGCCTTCAGAGGTCCTTGGGCCAATTTCACTTAATACTCACTGCTTGGGGCTCGTTCCGTCGGAGATTTCCCTCAGATCTTGCACAGCCGCTCGTGGCCACTGATTTCACCAGCTTGTCGATGATGCTCAAAGCCTTAATAGTTGGGCCTGTAGCTCTGAGGCTGCAGGCCCTACTATTCCGGACTGGACTACTGATCCTTCCGTAGGCTATCGCTGCTACTGTTGGACACTGGGTCGGGAATAACGTATCACGACAGCTCTTATGCTGGAGAGGTTCTGACGCCACCTTCATCGCAGCCATCAACTCGGGGGAAACCTGTAAAGGCTAAAAAGTAGGCTGATGTTCGGCTGGAAGGGCAAGAAGGCTTGGGAAGCTGGGGATAAACCGTGATGATGGATGAAAGTCAACTGCCTAACGAACCAGTCATTTCGCCAAACTAATATGACTGGCGAGCGCTTACTAGGCAATATAATAGTACACAGCAGCAGATCCGAACCGACGAACTGGAGAAACTGCCGTCCTCGACGGCGTCATCTCCGGAAGAGCAAAGTCAACATATGCCTGCAGCCTCAAGGAAGGCAGATTTCGACATAGCGCGCACGCAGTCTTTACAACGAAAGAATACACCGCAAAAACGATCAACAGAGTGACAACTCGATGGTTAATTGGCTCCGCAGATTTCAAGGATCAAACCACCTCCTGCGCCGTCCAAAGGCAGGGATCTAGCACGGATATGTAGGAACCTGCCACGTACCTGTTGGCGCAGTTCTTGCAGGGAGAACCAACAGAGCAGTACGCGTGCTGAGGTTTCGAGCGTATCGTTGTTATAGATAAGCACGATCACATGTACAGCTTACCATTAACTATAGAAAAGCTACTTATGGAGGGTTAACGCTACCTTACGAACCTTGAAAAATGGGTCATCTTAACTAACATTTAGTAGTAAAGTAAAATCATTTTTGATGTATCACTTTTATTTCGCCACAGACACGCTTACTGCTGCAGGACACCGTTGGCAACTAAACGTATGTGAACTACTACATGATGTCGATGATATGAGCTGAGTACCATTGAGTCATATCGTGAAAATGTCCCAAATGCTTTGTTTAAACGACACTTTCGTTGACTAGATGTACTGACAAGTTGGTTAGGTCTTCCCGAAGAAGGCAATGAGCATTTTCACATAATTATCTTTGTTGTTACATTCTTTTCCTCCTACCTATAATTCCATATAAATATGAACTTGACAGCAAGTGCCGGTAGTATGCAAGTTTCGCGATCCTTTACACTATACCGCTTATATTTAACCATCCTCAGTAAATTTTCATATATCATTCCAGCATTTTTGCTCTGCCTCTCTTTGTATAGCTTTCAGCTCTGTCCATCATCCATTTGTCTACAGAATTCTAAACGTCTTAAATTATTTACTGGCTAGTGTGAATTGAGACTTTTCAATATGCCTATCTTCTGTTGCACGTCCCGTCATAGCCGTTGGTGCATGCACATACACCCACCGGCTTATATGCCACCATGGCTGCATGCATGCCAAACCATGAACTCATTCGAGATGGTGTCTCTCCTCCGTGTAAACTCGAACAGTACTGGCAGAGCACCTTTCGTCAAGAAGCCAGTCGAAACAGTGTTTCACCACATCTATCAGGCGGCCGCGGCTGTCATTGTTTGTTTTTTTCCACCAGCCGCTACCCGATTTACGTAATATTTCGGCAAAGGGATGACGCCATCCAACCGGTTCCGCTGATAGTGATCCTGCTACAAGAACTCGACATAATGGCTGCATATACCCCTACAGATGCTAATGGCTTGGTTAGATCTGATGTTCCTATTCTGTCTTTTGTTCTTTCAGCATCGTTTTAAGAATGGAGAGATATGGAGACGGTTGATGCACGAAACGGGACGACAAACACTTAGACTGACAAGCCGGCCAATAAAGAGAGCAGCCGGCAGACATGCGACAGCAATGACTTTCCAACTTCTCCCATTCTCTTGCCTTTCTTGCTTCTTTCACTTGTGTCTCGCACTTTTATACGTTGCCCTATAAGTTCGCTCTCTCTTTCTCTCTCTCTGTTTCTTTCTTTCTCTATCTGTCTATCTATCCATCCATCTATCTCTATCTTTCTCCCTCTTGCTCTCTCTATCTTTCTATCATTATTCTTCTCTCCATTGCACCCTGTTGCGCTACCTAAGGCACTGATAGGAATAAGCGCACGCTTCGTCGCTGAGTGCGAGCAGACGATTGCCCCGTTTTATTATTCGGGGGGCTCGCATGGCAGCTGCTACATCCGCTACAGAGAAAAGAAGAATCAGGATTGCTTCTCGCAGACATGCCCTTTACGCGCCCAGTTTATTTTCCGACGCCGCCGCCGTCACCACAACCACCGTTAGCATTGCCCTTCGCACTAGGGACTCTCACGAGCTTCACCATGCGCAGCATATACAGGCACTCGCGCAAATGTTACCACAGAATACGTGGCAAAGTCGCCAACGGTGGCGTTTCTGTCCCTTTATGTGTGATAGGTATAACACAGACTGGAGAGGGTCAGCGGACATAGCGATTTGACCTTATCATTTCTCTCCGAAAAGTAGCAGTAGGCAAATGGAGTAAAAGAGTAGCAGTCAGAGATCTTCTCTATGGGAACAATTAATCTTTACGAACAATAAGTAAAATAGAGGCGCGTGCACGATCACGTCACCCTGTTATCTGTGAGTCAAGCCTCTATGGGAACTTGTTATTGCTCTTTATGAAGGTTGATCTTCAGGGCAATACAGTTGGTTACATCACTGGAACACAAAAATATCCATAGGTTTTTGACAGAAAAGCTGGCGTAGGGGAAACTATACAAAAAGAAAATGGCCGGCAGCCTTAGGATGTCAGTAAAAGACTTACCGAAAGACGTATGTTACTGCACAACAACAATAAAATACGGCGACCTAGAAGTGTCCCCACGGTGAACTAATGGGAGTACTTTAATAGAATGTGATAAACTTGTGCATGCATCCTGCCCAGTAATTGTCGTTCCTTCCCCAATAGAGAGCTGCTATAAAGAAGACAAAAATCAGTGGTCCTCCGTTCTACGGCAATGCTAAAAAGCTGACAAAGACAGCTTACAGTATACGAACGGAACGCGGAAGGAGACAGGTTGCTGATGATGGCAAGAAGAAAATAACTGCTTGCTTCGGCTGCTAGGCAGAAAATTGCCCGACACCGTTTTAGTAGACGATCAGGAAATGTTTATGCGTAGTCTGTGAAAATGCATACTGCCGAAAATGATACTCGTCGAAACGCTCTAATAGAGGAAGGCCGAGTAACTGAAAAAGACATCAGCCGTGGGCAACGCTGCCTTGTCGTCATAATGAGTTGCAAAACAACGGAGCGCCCTTTTTATTACAATACTCTTACAATACGAGCGAATAGGTTTTTGTGATTTTCGTCATCGAATCTTCGCTCCCTGTTACTGCTCTACCGTAATCACATTATTGTTAGTACATTACATTCCCATTGGCCCCCTTTTCGTGTAAGACCGTTCTTCGATAACAATATTAGGAGAATGTTATCGCTTTTTGTCCGATTCTTCGACTGGCCGTACCCATTGTTCCATATCCCAGCTTTGTTCTAGCTGTTTTCATGCCATTAGCATGCCCGTCGCACCCATGCCGCTGAGATGGTCGAGGAACACCGGCTTTACCGTGGAACCTGTGTTACTGATACCGGTTAATTTGTCAAGTGCTGCTGCTACTGCTTCTAGATAGGTTAATTTTCGTCCTCGTCTTCATACAGATTCGCTCTTTTCTAAGGAAGAGAACTATATTTTTTTGCCATTATCGCTCGGCAAATAAGAGATACGTCTTCTTCAAAGGGCTTTCCACGTTCCTAGCTTATCTTTTGCGTTGATAATCATATAATGCTGAGCCGTCGTCGACCGACGCTGACCGGGAAATCATCATATATAGCTGATAGGGTTTTTACGGTTTCGTTTAGAAGAACTAGCAGAGCTAAATTCGCTAGAATAATGACTGAATCAATAGTGGGGGCCTTTGCGAAAAGTGCCTAGCATTGCATTGAGACATATCCGCATACTGTAGTGTACCGATCCAAGAAGGGTGCCAACTGCGCTTTGGTTTTCTACGAGACTTTGTTTAGCTTAAGTCTTATAATTAGTTTCAGGTTTTCTACAACAGTAGATAGGTTCGTATAATGTTTAAATCACATCTTTTTTGAATGTGTATATGATAACTGACAGAAAATAGGTTCGGTAGAATATAACAAACCTTCCCAGTTCAAAATCCTGAGACAAGAGGAGCTTTGTGTATGTACTTTTGGCACCACGTTAATGTATGTCAAATAAAAATACTCAGCTTGCAAGACTATCAGTATACTAAAAGCCCGTTGCCAAGTTTTTGTATGTATAGGCAGCTTGAAATTATTGACTCAATGTATACCTTATATCATATGTAGTCACATACAAAAAGATAACGTGGCAGTCTTTATGATCAAATTTTGTAACATAAAATTCCATAAATTAGCCTTACATTTGCTGAAAACTGTCATTGCCATATGGCATATGAAAGCACAGAGACTCTTATTAATTATCGATTAGAAGCGATAGACTCGATCGAAATGAGCCGCCATTGAGCATAACACGCATCAGTTCAGCTAAGACATTTGTTCTCCCCATCCCTATAAAATGATTTTTAATTAGGGCAGCACGTACGCACGCACGCACGCACGTACGTACGCACGCACTTCATTTGGGTATGTAGAGATAGATTCACACACGAGACTAATTAAATCGATGAGAACGTCGTTCGTTAAATAAAAGCTTTATTCTTTGTGCGAAGCTATACATTTTTGCCAAAAGGGACCCGCGTCGACTGTTCGTCGTTGAGCTTAGTTGAAGCCTAGCTTGAATTTCCCTTTCCTTATTGCTTCAATTTATCATTTATGCCCTAATTTTTAAGGTGTGAAGGGTGTGAAAAACGCCAGATAGCGTTGGGTCCGATTTTATGGCCGAAACTTTCCATTTAACGATATCCTGGATTTTTTAGATAGTATAGTATAAGATAGTATAGTTAAAACGGAACTATATGAGACGGGGTGTGTATGGTTGTTTTCAACTTCTGCTCTTTAAGATCACCTTCTGTCTTTTTCGGAATCACACAGAAGTTCCAAATGTTCTTTATTTTTTTTTAAACCCAAGAATTCGAATATTAGAAACGTTTCCTCATACCCTAATATATCTAGTTTCTAAATAGCACTTAAGGAAATTATAACAGGCTACATTTAATCGTAGCAGCAGGATATACATCCAGTTTAAACATAAATTTAGCATTCGTATGCTTTTTAGTACCGTTTAACTTCAAGACTAAATATATTTTTTTAGATTAGCAAAATCTCTTGGTCTGTGCACAACAGCTGCCCGACCCGTATATCATTTAGGCATAACGTACACGCTCCAGCCTTACTAAGAGACCCATAACCCTCCCATTTTACCGACCGGTTAAATCCTCGTGATTCTGAACTAATAGAAGTTAGCTTCGTGCTGAAACGGTCGAGTTGAGGTCGCAAGATGCCATTAGTTCGAGGTCAACTGACGTTGGCCTGCCTAGATCTGACGAGAGCGGCTTATGAATTCGTTTTTTTGCAGTTTTGGCCTCGCTGACAAGAATCGCTTGTCGAATATGGCCAAATATCTAATAACAATAATAAATATAAGATAAAATAAAATAATAGTCCCAGTAAATTAGCTTGTGGAACATTGTTTTATACTTTTTGCAGACTGAAATTTAACAAAATACTCTACATCATTGATATTCGTTATGGTTTCAATTTTGCCGAATCGTGTATGCCAGTTTCAATATCTAAGAACAAAGCAGTAAAACAGCTACAGACAAATTTTGATGTTTCGTCCCAAATCGAAATGTTAAGGTCTTTAAGTGGTCTTGCCTAGTCAATATAGGTGTGAAGGGAAAATCAAATGTACCATGGAATATTAATGTATTTTTATGAGCTATAAATAAGGATTATGTACACGAAAGTCTGCAAAAGATCCATGTGCTTCCGTATGTTTACTAAATTACTGTGAAGAAAGCCTTTCAACTTGACAAGTTTTCCATCCTATACAGTTAATAACGATAGGAAGAACAGCTCAGCTAGGGAACGTCGTAGAGAAATTTTATGCGAAGATCCACTGCGTTTTTTGGTGGCCAATTTGCTGTCAGCGTATTTTGCATCAAGGATATATACGCTTATTTCAAACTTCGGCATTTCATAACAGGTGCAGATTCTACGGGCTTCGGCAATATTGGGGCACACGCCGAGCCTTTTCACCCCTCTTGGTAGCACAATACTATACTGCTATCAAACGTCTGTGATCAAGTCTAAATGTAGATAACCATCGGTCCCATCTACCTACATAGAACATATGGTACACACGCTATAAGGGCATATATTGTATAGTATGATAAAGCGAGTTTGCGAAACTGTAGCATTTTACTCTTAGCCCAGAGCAATGCTAAACGACTGTTTGAACTCGAATAAATACTTCGTTGCCCCTAGCTTCATGCGGTGACATAATATCATACTTAGTCCGAATCTCATAGAGACCCCTCAAAGTGGCATTGCCACTGCTGTTGCGGCCTGTTCATTCGTTGTCAAGGCACATAAGAGATGACACGAAAGCTCTGATCCGACCTGATGAGAGGTTGCGTATGTAACCTGGCAAAAAATCTGTTGACGACCGGATGCTAATAGCGGAATTTCTATGTTTAGCTAGGTGAGAACGACCAGTCAACAGCATTATCGTCGCTCAAAGTCGTTTGGCTAAAAAGGCCCAAACTCGCACAAAAGTGACACACCACGTAGACGACCAACTCTCCCCTGGTCGTCCATAAATCGATCACATGCAGAGTAATAGTGCAACATAAAATGCAACTCACGTTCAAGGCCAACAGCGTCGATTTCGTCTAAAAAAATAGGCCGGACAGCCAAACAGTTAAGCAATTAATCCCACAGCAGCTGATGGCTGAGGCGGTAACAACAACTGTTTTCAATAACGATTCCGAGACGCAAAACAAAGAAAAGGAAGCTAAGAAATCGGACGACAGCAAGATAATTGAAAGCGGAGAGCGGCAGGTAGAACAATAACATGAGTGGGCGACGAACAGTTTTGGGGAAGCTAAGCGGATTTTAAAAAAAGCTTTCAAGTTGGTTTTCTCTATTAGCTCGAACACCACCTTAGCTAAATATTACACTGTCCAAGTATATAAATGTTTAGAAATGAAAAATTATATGTGTACGTGTTTAAGTATATTGGTAGTAAATAACCTCTTCTCTAGGGACGCAACGAAGAAGTTGAGTACACAGGCCCGTCGTGGGGAGAACATTCATACAAAAACGAAAAGGCTATAACTGGGCGTAGAAGATTCACAGAAGGCTACGGCTGCACCCCCGTCTATACACACAAACAGAACACCTACAGAGCGACGATGGGCCATAACGATAGCGACGATACGAAGACGGGGAGGTGAGGTAAAACATATGGGATGGGAGGAACACATGCGCCGTAAAGGACGGCACAGATTTGATTCGGGATCGACCGAAACTGTACAAGATTGTCCGTTTTGGGTTGTACCATGACCTCAGCTACGATACTAGCGAGCCATCTCTGTTAGCCAGCAAAACACAACATAGCCAGCAAGATAAAAGCCGCGCATGCGATTAGCTTTAATGACGCTGTACTGTTGTGAAGGGTATAAAGGTGCGCCTGTTGGGGCTACTAACTAGCGGTTACGAAAAAAGTATATCATAACTCTTCCGTGTCTTTCTTCACGATTATCGTCGCCTTCACGCACAAGAGTAACCAGTAACAACCAATAACTGAGGTGATCTACATCGTTTGGTCTGGACGAAAGCTACGCTCGAGCCTGAAGGCTGTAAAATGTTTATTTCCGTGATATTTTTTTTATAAAATCCCCATATCTGAAGTTACAAGACACATTTCGGAAAATCGACAATATTTGAAATAAAATCACTCACAAACGCTGCGCGCACACCGGTGTTGCGGATCTCATTTTAGGCGATTGTTTTAAAAATATAGATTGAAAGTTGAGAAATCTCGTGATCAATCCGAAGGAAATGTACTTCGAGCGATACTCACTTCTATATCGGAATTCAAAAGTTAGTATTTGATCTCTTAAGTTAAATATACACTTACGCAGTATTTGGTGAGGGTTGCTTATCCTTGTTTCGCATTTACAAGCGCTGAAAACTTTGTTCGCTGAGTACTTTGACAAGATTCTATGTTTTTGGATGATCATATACCTGTCAGATTGATTCTAACAAATCAAACAGAATTAGAAGAAAATGTTTGATTTTGTGAACACTACAGATACATTTCACAATAAAAAAGAAGAGTTAATATTTCTTATTAAGATTTAATATTCTTTGCTAGAATCCGAAATCTTGCTAAATTTCTTGCTATATTTAGGTCTCTTGCACTAACTGCAGCACTGACTTTATCACTGCATACGATGCGAGCTCATATAAAAAGCACTTGGAGGCGTTTAATGGGCAAGCTATTATAAAACTGTTGTGGATTCATTGATCAGCAGAGTCGTGTCAGAAAAGTGCCCGTCTATTGGGTGTCCGTCAGGCTCATTTTTATTTAGATTTTTCTTTTTCTAACGAGACACGACGTGCATGACTTTGACTTTTTTGCTAGTTCACCACATGTGACTATATCGCAAAAAGAAATAAGGCGTACGGCAACAAAGCGTAGACGAAACCCCTTTTCAACAAATTGGCCCAATTCCCATTTGGTACCCCGAGGTCCCACAAGCTCTGATGTTTCCGCAGCGTGGCGTACTGCCCGCATCCTCCCGGCTTTGCCACTATAGTGTCATTTTTGTTTCCCCATGCGACAAGACTCCACGCCGACTCGTGTCGCTATCGACCCTCGGCGCTCATAGACTAATGTAGACTGCCATCTGAAGCCAGGATGTCCGACCCCGTGACTTGTTAAGGTCAGAGCTAAAGTTGTGATCGAGTCACTGGGCAGAGTGAGCTTCTTCATCATTCTTATGCTAGTGCTGCCGGCTGATGTGAAAGTCTATTTGAGTAATGCCAGACTGATTGCCGTACAGCGTTGCGATCACAGTCACCACAACCTCTTACATCTGTAGGCAAAGACGGCGTGCTTACTCCGTCACCACTGCCTTTACCGTCTGTGTCGCTCAGTGACGCTGGGTATAAAGAAGCAATCTAAACAGAAGCTGTTGCAGCGACTTCCGCTAGTCGTCCGGGTCGCAAGGGGTAACGGTAAATTCGTGCAAGTGAAGTGATTGCTTTCTCCCAATTCACTTTGTTGGGGCAGCTTTGCTTGCCACGATACGCTTACGTCTCTGCCGTACGCATGTCACCTTCGTATAGAAGATGCTGCGCTATATATATATATGATAGAGTTTCTTTTAGATGAAGAAAGACGAAGGAAGAGTTTTGTTAAAAACAACCGCATACAGTTATCATTGACGTTCGAGGGACTTAGTTAACATGGTATATAGTCGTGTGTGTGTGTGTGTGTGTGTGTGTTTGTCAGGCAACTCTATACCTTTTTAAGTGTAGAATTACTACATATTAACGTGTTGTTCGAAAATTTACAAGAGAAAAACGACGATACCCATGTTGCCCATTATGGGGTCGTAACTGTCTCAGATTGTCTATCATTCACAGGCAACAGATCGTAAACGAAAATAAGTGGGCCTTTAGTTACACTACCAGGATAGGCTACGCTAGAAATACTAGCTAACAAGCCCGATCAGTGTAGTGGCCAAATCATGGCGTGTTATGTTATTTATTAGAGTAATCAATCATCACTGAAAATGATACAGTGTCTCAATATTTTCAAGTTACGTTTGCCTCCAACAGTTTACAAGAGAATCACCTCGTGTCACTAGCTCCAAAGCTCGTAGCATATTTAACAGGTCGCATAAGGCGCTCGAAGCCTTCCCGATAAACACTTCGGGCCTTATATTCAACCAAATGTAAAACTATAGGGAGAAACTGATAATTTCTTTATACTTAGTACTACGTTATGGCTATTGTGAAGTGAATCAGTCATTACACAGATACAAAGGACCACAGTAGAAATTTATATCCCCCCGACTACAGTTCTCTGCTGTGCGCACGAATCGATCGTTCTACACGGGCTTCGTTCAACTCGCTTGTCACAACAAGCGCATCCAATGCTAGCGAGTCTGTTATATTTTTTAGCTTTCCAGTAGACGTATCTACGGGTTTAACAGTTAGCTATTCGGTCGTTTCTCGCCTTTTGCTCTAGACAGCTCTTATAATTGAAATGCTTAATAATGATTCCCTCTCCTGTCGTAGTTCAGACATGTAACCTATATCCGGCAAAAACTAATTCCGTCCACTCCCTATTTTTTTTTTTTGAGTCAATGACGCTTACATAGACTATAAAGTGCGATTAGAATCTTCGAAAACAACAGAACCAATTCAGAACAGAATCAATTCGAATGGGCGTTTAGAAGGCACACGTAGAGCTACACAAACTTACCGCCGTACCGGATATTTGGCGTCTTTTACGTTGAAATTATATGGATAGTACATGAAATATCAAAACGAAAAGGAACGAACCGAAATAAACGTGTGTCTGTAAAAAAAAAAAAACGAATCGCACGTTAATTAAGACCCCGTCAAGGCTTTCCAATTTAACTTTGATTTCATCTAAGTTATGTTTGTAAACATAATTTCGCTTAGCTTATATATTGTGCAACTTAGAGAAAAAAGAGAGTGAACGATTCGGGATTGAGTAACTTTTTCGATCGTTCTACGTTAAACTACGTCATTATCAGTGCATTAATCAGAGGATAACAAATTTAGAAAGCAGGCCACATTGAACAACAGAATTGTTCATCAGTTAGTAACTAACAGGACCAAATTAGGCACTTTCCAAGCTTATTGCCATTAGTCGAAGTAACAGGACCTGTAGTCCAATTATTGCAGTGTTTTACTATCCTTACTGTCACTTAGTAGCCCCAACATTTGGGTTGCTTTTACGTAACAATCGTTCAAAATCGCTCTGTACGCACCGATAAAAGAATACTCTGTTTAATTTTCTATGGACGTCTTGTGTTACCCGTAACACTAACTATTATCTGCCATATTTCTCAACACAAAATCGATAGCTTTTATATTTTCAAGGATACTTCTGTTATTGGACCTGATACAAAATATACTAATATTTAGGCATGTATACCCGTGCTGTGTCAGGCCGCTGATTTAATTCGTTTCATCATATTGCTACAACATTGCTAAGTCACACATGCACACTTTTGCATGAGTTTTAAGTCAATCATCAGCCGAATGAAACTATGCATAGTGGCCTCACCAATTCAGGCACAGCTGTTTCGGCCGTTCAGTGAACCTTTTAACTTGTTCAGGTGGAAAAGTTGGTCGTTATGTGGAATAGCATAATCCGTCTACGATGGACTAGCGACGGCCTTGGCATTCAGTTATATAAAAGCGGAAAACGGTTGTCCTTGCCGTCCGCGGCCGCCCGTTACTGCCCCTGTTGACGCGTTCGGAGTAGTTAGTAAGGGTTTGCGGTTCACTAGCGATATTACGTATGCCGAAACAGTTTCTTCTGCTCCTTCCGACCTCTATGTCTGTTGGTCCTCATTCGTGCGCAGCTCTAATCTACGTAGTCATCGTGAGCTAGTCTATGAGCACGTGGAACGCTAGTTTCGAGCTGGCGGAAAGCGACGGCAAGAATGACAGACAATGAGGGCCTACGCAGCCAGTGGCGTAACTATACGCAATTCTTTTTCGGTCCAACCTGAATTAAACACCCATCAGCCAGCCAGGTAGTTTCTCAAGAGTGAATACTTTTCCGGTGTCCTCGCGGTGTCTTGGATACCGCTTCTTCCACCGCTGCTGCCTCCAAGCCGTCTACCTAAACACCGAGTTTCTCGGTTCTGCTCGAGTTGGCTTTCCTTCTCTCTCTTAAACAGTGAACCATGCTGCTTCATATGCTCGAACAGCCCCTACCCCTCAGCCGACTACCTCTCGAACTGGTCTTCCTGCCGCCTTTTGTGACTCCCCACTTTCGAATGCTCCTAGCTGCTTGTTTTCCATTTTCTGTAGCTGATGCAGACGCTGCTGCTGCCACCGTCGCTAGTACACTTCTTTATCGCAGCCGTTCCTGGCCAGAGTCATTGTCCTTCGGGTCTTCGTCACCCGCTGAGTTTTCGGCCGCACGAGTGCACCGCGATATCCTTCGTTTGGTGGGCGCTGCTTCGGTTGCCGATACTTCCTCGAACGCGCTGAGGCGGCAAATGGGACAGTTCTCCTGCTCTTACTGCCGCCCCCTTAGTGTTATTCTATCGCATCCACCAGTGTGCTCTCCACCGTTCGGTTCTGTCGCGAGAGGCTTGACTCTCTTGATTATTTCTCCCCTCTTAAAGCACCCCACCTTCTTTTTGCGTTCCTTTGAGATGCGACTGCCCATTCTGTCTGACAGCCAGTTACTCGCGCCTCCTGAACCGCCGGACACTCTGGATGCATTATTGGTGTCATGAGGGTTGAGTACGCTAGCAGACTGTAACAACATTCATAATGTCTTGTGCTAGTTACGCTGCCCTTCTAGCTGGCGTTTGTAAGCGTCGTAAGCAGAAGCAGCACCTATAGCAGGACTATAGTTTGGACTCAATGAAACCCGTATTAATCTGTTATCTAGGACTGAATTTTGGTGTTGTTGGAGCAGTGCCCATGCTGAAAGTAAATTCGAACGGTTCGGAGTTGTGTTATGGACGTGACGTAGAATGAAGAATGTCACTTTCGGAGAAAACATTAGCATTCTTTACAATAGATAAAACCTGAGCCATGAATGTGCCTCTTATTATGTTGCTGCTTTATCTTATAAAGCATTTATTATGTTATGAGTCAGAACGGCACTCAATAGCGGACACGTCACTCTTGAGATTCGGTTTCGTTTTCTCGGGATTTTAGAGTTGCGTTCAAAGACCCAGTGCCGTGAACCTTTGGCAAGCCTTTAAATGTGACGCTAACAGCAATCTCTTATATGGGCTCTGAAGGTGCTTTGCAGCAAATCTGTATACAACGTACCGCAATTGGCCGTTCGATACGGAACAGGTTGGGTCAGGGTTTTGTAATGGAAAAAGACCAAATTCATCTACCCACTCTGAAGTGTCCGTTCTCACACTCAATATTTCTACATTTTATGCTACCTTGTGCTTCTTTGTAAACAACAAAAGTATCGCTTTTCAGACTAAAACTCTAAACTAATTTTAATTGTTTAGTTAATTAATTAGTTTAGATGTATCTTTTAGCTATCCTGGGCCGGAAACGTCTTCACCGCGCAGTAAGCTATGCACGGGATGCCGCCGCACGCATAGAACAGCCTTGAACACTTTAAACGTACCTGCCTATCTGATTTTGCACTATATAAAGCATTGAACCGCAAGAATAGTAATAGGATTTGCGCCAAAAAGTACCAAAGATCAACTATATGCTTTGCATTTTACGCCAGTAAAACAACCACAGAAAAGCACCTCTTGTAAGGGTTCATATAATTATATTCCAGCCAAACGCACAATTATCCTTTCTATTGATAAGTTCACAGCCTGCTTACGTGCCTTGCCGTGAAAGGCGCGTCTATATCGAGCTGACGATGTTGGTAGATCGAATTCAATTGCGCTAGTTCTCCGCAATTACAAGTAATAGTAGCAGTACGGATACTGTTTTACGGCCTTTCTTTTCCAACCAGCCAGCTTAATATTTCTAGTTTCGCTATTAATACCATTAGACGAGCCTCCTCAACCAGATATCCACGGATCGCTTTACTATGCTAATTGAATATGTGTATCGCGCATGTTCAGATGTACGACAAAGATGTACTCTGGGTCTGTTTGTAACACCGTCAGCCCACAAATGGAATCTGCTAGATATTAGTATTGACTCGTTCCTTTTGGCATACTTTTCCCTGCGCGTATGTCTGCATCGATTGTGTAACAGCCCTGTGCCCATATTGCCTATTTGAAGCAGGCAGAGGAAAACAATTTCAATGAATTGATTGAAATTCAGCCACCGCGCTCCCCTAATCCCAGTTTTAAGGTTATTTATACAGGGATACACTGTTCGAAATTCTGCTTCGACAGAACAGGGTCCTGCGGATAACGAAAAATGCGTATAATGAAAAGTCCTAACCGCCAATGCAACAGAACTATCTGGAGCGCAGTCGGGTTTAAATAAAAATTATTTTATGATACTTAGCTCGTGCACAGCAACCGTGCTAGGTCGAAATACGTACGACTTATAGGAACGATTTGATGAGCTGTACGCATGTATTAGAGAAGAGGTGAAGGACAACGGTTGAATTGGGGACCTGTACATCGAACTACAAATTTAGAGGGGCACTTTTGAAATATCCAATTAATAATATACTATTATAATTTCTCTTCTTCTATTAGTTGTTGTTGTTAGCTGTTCTTATTGTTGATAAACTACCGGGCTTCCGTTGTGACAGGGCGGCATTTCGTTCATAAAATGTAATTAAACGCATTCACGACGAAAGAAGGCAAATCTAAGACACGCGTTTAGGAGCGAATCTAGTGTTTTTTTTTAATCAGAAATAGAGCTTTTTATTTAAGTGGTGCGACCAAATTTATGGCTTAGCGAAACTGACTTTGATGAAACGGTGTCGGTCCTTTACGTTTGTATCATATCATACACGCGTCACACAGATGGTGATTTTTACGTTTTAAACGCTAACCCTTTGCCACACGACATGTCCTTTCTTCTTGCCTGTCATCTAAAACAGACTTGTTGGTGCGAACCATCAAGAAAATCATTACTTTTCTTCTCTTCGAATGTATGAGACCTTTCGCCCCTCATTTTTTATATATAATCTACGAGCATCTGCTCGCCACACCATCATTGGTTCTATTTTTCCAATCATAAAACGAAATTATAGTTAAGCCGTTTTCTATACGTGACGTTGTCTGTGATACGTGATAATTAATGGGCAGCATGTAGGACGTTGTGTTGCTTAAGGCCGTCAACATGCTTTGCAGTAGTTCTTTCCTCCGGCCATTCTGCAAGCGTGAGTGTGCTTAACACGGCTTGTCACGCTAACCGCTATTGGAGCGCACAGGGCCTATCATCAGAGGCAGTCTTAGTTGTTCTTGATGCTGCCACTGCCACTGCCACTGCGGCCGCCTATGAAGGCCCTCTTCTTCTCCGGAAAAACTACCATGGTCACACTCCTCTATCTCACCTACTACTAAATCGCCTGTTATTAAGTGCTGCTGTGGCTCCCCGTCACAGTTATTTATACCTGAGTCTAATCATCTAACCGACAGTGGCCAATTTAATAGAATCACCTGGAGAAACTGAGGAAAGATTGGTTGACCGCAAGGGAAAAATCAGAAAGGCCCAAGTACTGAACAGGAGCGCTTGTCGGACGTCTACGAACAGAGCATGTAGAGGAGCTGCTGCCAGACTGCTACAATTATTCACTGGGCATCATGCCGTAAAATTAGTAGACAAAGGCTCACCGACGAAGTATGAAAAAGCGACAAGATAAAAGCGAGAAATGGCCGAAGGTTCCTGACACAGAGCGCCAGAAGAATATCTGATATCACTCCAGTCTGGCCGAACGATTAGCGATAATTTTAGTCGGACGATCAATACCAATGTCCTCAGCTCAAGGATTGTGACTGGAACGAGGGACAGCTTTTCAAAGTGTGTCGCTATCCTTATAAAGCTTGCAAATCTGAAGGGAATGACATATCAATAAGGAAACATTTTTGGCTGCTACTTATTTCGTCCAATCACTTTCTGAAAACGATAGGTCAGAAACTAGATAAAGCCAATAGAATTGCGGCTGTTACTTTGTTGAGAGGCTGCGAACCTGCGATTTCTAGAATAGCCATTTCTCATGTTGCGATCAACAAAAATCGTATTTTTTAACAAAGCAGAAAGCCTTCACAATTGGGGGTTCAACAAATGGTACCTGCACCAATTTTGGTATTCGTGTCTAGATGTTGAGTCGCGTAAAACCTCGATTGATGCGCTAGTAGGAAACCAATTCCCGAACGCAAACATTCGGCATATTTTTCCGAATCTGTTTGCAATTCTGTACTTATCGATAGCCATGTCAATGTTTCATAACCAAGGGCAACATACAGGGGCAATATTTGAGCCGATATAGTGAACTGGCGACATTATTCCCTGTACATAATTATTATGAACGGGTGTAGTAGAAAAACCGCTTAAATTATATATTAGCACAAGGATATATTACGCTCCTATCCGTCGCTCTTTGATGCTTAGGACAATTAGTAAACGTTAAAGGCCGCCGTCAAGTTGAGCACGAGCAGCTAGACGCGCATATGAAGAACGTCTTCTGCATAGGGGGTCAACAGATAAAATTATTAGGGCGTCGATGATAAATACAATCTTGGATTAATACGAATATTCAGTGTGAATCCCTGATCTGAGGCTACGTGAAAAGAGGTTTCCCTGCTTATTAAAATCTGGCTGCCGTTCACAGCAAAAAAAAACTTAGGTGTAATATGTTGTGTTGTGTCCTGGCGCGCTGACTTCGGTCTCGGAAAAGTCAGCATTAAGCCAGACCACTGAAACCTAGGTTATAACACTACGTTGAATCAAAGGCGAAAAGTCGGAGCACACGCTTTTGTTACGTAATTGGTCTTTGACCAGTTTTCAAAGTCGAAGGTACCCTGTTCGCAGCGTGTGCTATTTTGTACGGTTCATAATTTTGCTCAGATCTTGAAAATAAACGCGTGAATAATCATAATTCAGAAGTACGTATTGTAGCTGTGACAATTTTTGCCTGCTCAAGATTGGCGCTTTGGTCTACATAGATGTTTTTATAGTTCTATAAACTGTAAATAAAATTTATAAACAAGAATTTAAATCATACGATTTTTCATAATCAATCTGCATGCTATCCTCTATACGACTTTAAATTATACTGAGGTTTGATGAAGTAAGAGTTTATCGTATCTAGACTGTCTACTTACTACCTACATACACATATGACAGGGGAATAAAAACAAGAAGTTATATCATTATTGTTACTATCTAAAATATGGTTATGTCAAGCTATTTACATATTGTGCAGCTGTGTCCTAAAGCTTGCATAAGCTCTCTGCTAGAAGCCTGAGGCCAAATGGACGTAAAAGGTCACAAACAGTCGCCTGCACGATTTTCATGCTCAAATGTCGCTTATAACGTTCCATCGTACGCATGCATAGGACGTTCTCCGTTGCTGCTGACTTGATTGGTCGTTTTGGATACCACCCGTCCAAATACGCCCATTAGAATTGTAAGATTTCAACAGTGTTTCCCAAATGTGCGCCTGCGTGCAGGCAGTGTTCGTCGAAAACACACGAATAGTCTACGTGCATAAGACTATGCACTTGCCTAAAGGCAGGTTTGCTTCGTTATTCCTTAGACGGAAAGGATAGGCGTTTCATGACCAGGTCATAACTGCCATTTAGCGCGGCTGTCCACGTTACTTGCTTGTCTAATGTTTTGACATCTTTCCATATGCTGCTAATGCTTTCCTAGTGATTTCTTTTCTACACAGCAGCAGTACTACGGGCAACACTAGCATCGGTGGTGTTTTGTGCATCATTAGTTCGTCTTTTCTCTCTCTCTCTCTCTCTCTCTTATGCGCTTCGTTAGAAGAACTGAAATAGGCAGATGACTAGGTAGGTTCCGGGTGCCTGCTACCAAACCAACCTGTCTATCCATGTATACCGACCAATACTGACTAGTATTACCGACCGTTACATGACGCGCGCCGCACCATGTCCTTTCTCCCTCCGGCTAATAGACCACAGTGTCATGCGCAGCCAGATCGCGTGATCATATCTGAAACGGAATATCTACTGTGGTAAAGCTACAGCTGCCACTGCTGCTATTCTGAGCAAAGCAGCGGCGATTGTCATGACAAAACATACAGAGTCGAAGAGAAGGAACGTATCTCAGAGCACGTGAAACGTGCGTCATTGGCGTTCATGTTATCGTCGGCCGCTGCTCTTCGTATTTCCCGAATGGGGCAGTAGAAGCTCGAGCAATTTGGCGACGCCGCTGCCAACTGCCGAATCAGTGGACCAGTTGACTGTCGCGGGCGTTGGGCCCTGAACGTCGCTAGTGCGATTTAGCCTAGATCTACGTTTTGTTTCCTGCAGTCGCTGTCGTCTAAGCTTAACCATAGCGTAAACAACACTTAGTCAAAGGATTGTGGTAGCGGACCGCTGGCTAGCTTAACTGAACGAACGACAATGCCTGGACATTTCAGTCCTACTGCTACCACTGCGAATACTGTCTATGTGTTTCCGACACGATCGCTACCACCATCAGCGCCAGTGTGAATCATGGGGCGGCTAAAATGAGGCTATGACCACTCGCATTTTTCTTTAGCTAGCCGCGTGGCGTGCGCATGAATTCGTGTCTGAGCGCGTCAGTACAAAACATGAGTTTGGTATGTTAGCGGCAGTAATGAACGACAGTGGTTGTCACCGGGGAGGGGAGGGGAGGGGAGGGGGGAGGGGCGCGGGGGGGAATAACATTAGTGAACGAATCAGTGACAGTATGACGGAAGCGCGCAATCGACGAAAAAACTTCCTGCTTTCTTTCTATGGTAATTTCTATGGATAGCAGATACTAGCTACTGCCGCCGTTGGCGACGCTGTTACAGCTGCCGCGACCGCCGTCGTGTTCGTAGAGGAAGGGTGCAAGGAACACGGAAAGTGGGACCTGTCCGGTACTCGGTTTGTCCGCAGTTTGTTACCTTTGTTGTTTGCTACTGGTTTGCCTGCTAGCTACTGGCAGGAATACGGCGAAAGAAGAAATCGTCACTGGTCGCTTTATGAGAAACATCGCATCTACTGCTGTTGCTCACCGGTGCGGTTAAAGCCTGGCAGAAGCGTACGAGAGAAGGGCGAAGGGATGTTCTCTAAGCTGATATCGGTTTATCGGCTTGTCTTATAGCGAAATGCGACCGTCAGCCAAGATGTGGCCGTGTGTCGTAGCGGTACTACGAAATGTCAACGGATAGAATAAGAGACAAAAAAGAACGACGAGGAAAAAGGACATTATAGAAACATGAGAAAGACGAAATTTGGCAAACGATCGGAAATATGTCGCGGAAGTGGATGCTACGGTTGTCAGGCTACTGGAGGAAAACAGAGCGCCAAGATCTGTGTAACAGCTAGCCTCGAACGCCAACTTGGAGAGGGGTCGCTGCCATTTAAAGAAAGCGATTTCGGTTGGTGGAAGCACGAGTATATGAACGAACAAATACGAGAGGACAGTGGTAGATGCGTTGTTCGCTCGCTTGGCCTAAACAGGCAAAAATGAAGATTAACTTTACAGTGACTAAGCGACAAAGAGGCCTCAGTAGGAGCGTCAATGTACAGATTTTTATCAGTTGCCAACATAAGCATTACAGTACCGCATATGCACACTACTCAATTACAGGCGAAAGGCCAAGATTTTAGGATCAATGAACTCTCCCAGCAGTTGCTCAAGTTGAAAGGCGCTAGCTTAACGATGACGATGTTGAAGCACAAAGGTGGCTTTTTGGAACAAGTTGAGGTATTTTTTTTTTTCACTGTGATGTAACTTTTAACTTCGAAGCAAACTTACAACCGTGTGCATCCAACAAGTTGTTACAGTAACGCGTGAAAAAAATTGAAAAGTCTTTTGTGTCGAAAATTACGTAAATATATACTAAATTCAATCGGTGCATTTGACTATCATGAATCGGTGCATCTGACTATTTGAATCAGTGAAATAACAGCAAACTAAGTTACTCCTCGGAGTCCTTTTCAATAACCAAAACATACTAACATAAGTACACATCGTTAATCGATATGACTCTACTGTAGTTAGTGGTTGACGCAGACGTCGAAGCTAGAAAGGCTCGACACTTTTCAGACTTCACCACTGGATAGGCACAGCGTGCTCCATCCGGACCGTGTGGAGTCGCGTATACGTGGGCGTCACGTGAAAACGCTGTCCGAGATATACCGTAGTACGTATTCAACATGAAGATATCCGTTGTTTTTTGTACTGTTCAGTTCCTGTAAGTTCAGCCGTTATTCCTCTTCGAAAATATTGTACGACGACTCTCCCAATCGATGAATAGTACTTCTCATTTAACAAATACCGATCGTCGCATTAAATAAGGTCTTGGCCGTTACTCTTTAAATGTAATGCATCTAACGGTGTCCAATCATTCCTCGAATTGGGGAGTACTAAAAATCAATATCTAATGGAATCGTGTCTCGTGAAAGATCATCATCCAATGAGAGACGTTCATTTCCGGACATTGATTTCGTATGTGTGTATGGCCAAATAGGATACAAAAAACGTCACAGCCGCTTCCAAAGGCCGCTGAACAAGCAACCATAAACTGAACAGATAGTAATAGGGTAATAATAATCATCACAATTAAGTGTCGTCCAAACAAACCAGTGACGCTTGGAAGCGCCCGTCACCCGGCCAGCGTAAAGTGTAATTAACAAAACAATATCTTTACATTAAGAAACAGTAAGTAACTATTTCAGCGTTAGAACGTAGAGTGACTATGATTTCCTAGAATTTTCCCACTCACTGTATATGTAATACCTCGTTGAATTATCGCATGTAGAAGTATGTGAAAGTGGGCCAAATGAACACTTAAGAAGTAAAGGCATCAATTCCAAGAAGAGGGTGCGGCTCGAACAACAAAATCTTTCTTTTCAAGAGGAGGGAATTTTGAATTAATTCTAGTGAGTTTCTTCCTAGCAACAGCTCTACCCTAACGTTACGTTATAAGTGAATAATAATAATACAAAGCATATAATTTATAATCGAACGGCTCAGCTTCGCTGGTAATGTTTGAAAGCTATAAAAACTGATCAGACAGGAATCATGGCGGACAGGACTCACATGGACCACAACATTGTTTCTTCTAGTAAAAAAATGTTGGTTTTAAGTTTAGATACTGTCAAACTTTCCAAGAAATTGAGTGCAACTCATGTTACTGCATTTTTGTCCTTGTGCAAATTTCGAAAAGTAGCACAATAGGGAATAGCTAATTATTATGTTGCTTTCTGTGAACGATAAAAGACAGTTAGCTCCTTTTTTTACCACAGTTCCGTCCGATTCAAAGGCTAAATTTTTTTACCTGCTCAACTTGCTACTAAATGTCTAAAAATGATTTTCTTCCTAGGAAAAAGCCGTTTTTCCCCTAACTTTGTTAAATCACTGACTTCTCCGCACAAACCCATTGGTGGTCCCATTTCTGGCTTTATTCCTGGCCCATATAGCTTTACCTCGTGAGGCTGTGTGAACCAACAACATAGGTATATCCAACTGACATTTTCTCTTAAAGAAGTATGGTAAGCCCATTTAGGTTACCTAATAGAAGAGTCTTTCACAAATATATATATATATATGAATAGGTATATTTCTCTCTCCAAAAATCAGCTAGAAAAAAAGCGCAAACCTAGCCAAGATTAGGGTTTTGAGTGCAAAGGAGCTAGACTAACTTCAATGCATCTTACTATCGCAGAATCTTAAAAGGCGAGATCGGCCAAGCTAAGCTTACAAATTCAATTTACGTCCACTAGTGTAGTAGTACTGGCATAAAGAAGACCAGCTGGCTTGTTTTTTTTTGCATTAAAAAATCGATTTTTTACGCTTTAGCCTTAGCGCGCTTAGGTCCTTTCGAACGGAAGCTTTCATACATTCTAAATTGATTTCCTAGTCCAGATTTCGACCTTTAACCAAATTGTCCCAAGTGTTTTTTCTAGCACACAGGTTTTGTATACAAGGATGGTCGTCACAGGCTGATCCTCTAAAGCGCCAAATCGATAGTAATAGCCGATTTTCTAGCGAACGGGGTAGTCACCGCTTGTACCTTTTTGGACTTTCAAGCTAGCTTCTCTGTCTTCCCTGCCTGCGAAGAGCAGCAAGGAAAATGGATAGACGACTGTTTTATTCTCGCCTGCATCCCAAAACAAGTGAATCGTTCACGCCACATTAGCTAGAATCCACCAACCAGCAAAAGCTAATAGGTATCGACCAATCTCTTACCGTGCATCTTTCTGCGATTTGCATTTTCATTGCTCTTCTACGGGCGGAAGGATTTCTAAAAAGTCGAGACTTTTAACAGTCATTCAATGAGCCACTTTTTCAAATATGGCAAAATATTCAAAATGACACTATAATGATAACTAACGTGATTATTGTTTATGGCTAGATCAATAGAGTAATATTCGAAAGGTCAGTGGATTTCCTCTTTTCCGCAAAGAAAACAGATGACCTAAAGGAACAACATGGTCCGTTTATGCGCAATAAAATGCTATTGCATAAGGTATTACCTGTCCTGAAAGTCCATCGCTTTGGTGATGTTTCGCCGAGACCAGTTTCAAAAATTGATCCCTAATCGAGTAGCAACAGTTTCAAGGATAAAAGACATCAACGAATAATGAATAGTCATTTAGTAAAACACAAGTTCTCACAAGTTTCCTACAAAATCAGTATGAAAGAGGATGTATTCTTTAAAAATAATTTGAATTGATTGTATTCGAGCGTAAGTCGTATAAATTACAAATAAGCAAAATTTACTTATGTCAAATTCATCACTGATGTTCACCCCGTGTGAAGCTCAATATATCATGATATTGCTAAATTTGCCCAGTGCTCAAGTACGCCGTCCTCCGGGCCCACTTCCGGCGTATCTTCTGCCACGTGAATATAATTAAAAACCTTTAACTTTGAAATTATATCTTTATAAAAATAATAATGATCTTATTATTGTTGTTATTATACTCGTCGTCATTGGCTAATTATTTGATTTAATACATTGTAAAATGCTTTAACCAAACAATTCTATGCGATAATTCGACGCTATCCAGAAGCATCAACATGCTAACTGACTTTGGTCGTTGTATTGACTCGTAAATCCACCCATCGTCCTTAATAATGATCCATATAAGTTTTATGTTTGAGTAAGGGTGTCTCTGAAGGCAAACATAGGGGAGAAAACCAACATGGCGGTCGTGGATTTGAAATGTTACTTTTATAGTTAAGTTTAGAATATACATAGATGCAACCGTTTGATCTCCCTGAAGCAGTATACCTGCAAGCAACGTGGGGTTATTGAGGAATATCTGAGCTCAGATTTTCTGTCAATGATACTGTAAAATATTAGCCTTGACTGAGTATGAACGAACAGAGCGCTCTATACGTCAGTTCGATCGATACATGTTCGACGTGAGCTAGCACAACAATATATACTTATATATAGCGTCGGGTATAGTTCAGCAACGACGTTAACCGTGATGATGTAGATAAGTGGCTCATATGGGAAACGCATCAAAGAAATTGTCTTTACTACATGCTAGCATATTGTTATGTAACTTAATTTCATAAGCAATTATTAACAGCAAGGGTTTCGAGCTTATCACGATCTAATCTCCGTTACCTACCTTTTAAGCGGCCGAATTGATACTGTGGACCACCAAGAGATAGCTTACCATGTAGTGAGCATTTGTCCTAAGCGAAATGAGATTGTACTCGCTTCACAATGCATTCCACGTCCCTTTTCCTAATCGGCTTTTCTGGCGGATTTCTTCCTGGCGTTTACTCCGCTAGTGCTTTTTAGTTATTGCTGCAAATGCGAACCACTATCAGAAGAAGCCAATGCTGAATAGGTAGGCTGAACCGCCCACGTATGTGGGCAAATCCTTTGAGGCGCAGGCACTATTTCTGCGGGCCGTGTCGCCGACGGCCCAGAGTTCTCTTGCCCAGTTCTATATTTCACTATACCTATTTGCGTTACTTCATCAATGTGGTTCCTTATCTCCCGATGAAAGTCAAATTGTCTACAGTAACCCAGAAGCGTTAGCTTGGTGATCTCGAGAAATGCAACGACTCGAGTTCGTGACGTGAATATCATGTACATACAAACACCTAGCAGCACTGCGAGGAGAGCTGGCGAGATTTGAACACCGGGAAAGCACATCTGTATCTACACCCTTGGTGCCCAAAACGAGCACGTCGTTTAAGCTTCCACGATGCCCTCTATGCATGCTAGTACAGAACAAGTGTAGGGCATCACTGAGCGCTCAAAAAGTGATTCAAAATTGCTTACTGTTACCCAGCAAAAAATGTGTCCCAATGAACACAGTCCACAGTGGAACGTTGATGTGATATAAAGAGGCTATCGTATAGATTCCAGCTGGTATTGAATTCCACCATTGCTAGCCATAGATGGCACGATTACACAATTTATTTAAAAAAACAAATATCTTCTTAATAGCATCGTCGGAATATATACATGCATAAGCGTTCATATATATATATATATATATATATATATATATATATTTGCTGTCAACAGCGCGATGATAAAGTTCATATTGAATGTACACTGATTGTTAATAAAAGTTCAATTAATTTCATCGTTTATTAAGTATATAAAAACAAGATCCATACGTCGTCTAGCAAGTTATTTATCAAATTCGTTCCTTCAACAATTCAGCTTCGTTCCTGCAACAATTCTAATACCGTGGGTATGAAATTAACGTACTGAGCTATACGCAGAGAAAGTTCGACTGTGCAACTCACAAGTTCCACATGACTTCCTTCAAAAGAATATTACACAGCAGTCATTATAAAAGTTTTTCTTAAAAGTTATAGGCTTTTTAAAAATCATACATGAGAGATAATACATTTCTTGAGAACTGGACAGTAACTCGAGTTGGAATACGTCTTTAGATAATTTTTGCCCCGTTCCAGTTTGAACGCGCTGATATCATTGGGCAGGATCTATCGCAAGAAAAATATTTATTACGAATCACGTTTTATTAACGTATATACGTAGAGTCTCAACTGACTCGTGGCTGAAGGAGGTTATGAGGCCAGGGTCTAAAGCCGAGCTTCTTTTCGCTGATTTTTCAATTATTGAGAGTTGTGCACCATAAATTCAGGCTGAATAGTTCACTATCATTAAGTACTATTATCAAGAAGTTCTATGGAGCTTGAAAAATCCTGTCTGTTGAGATCCGCCTAAACCTTGCAAGAATAACTTGTGATATTTATCACGATAATGCACCGGACTACACTTCATAATTTCCACCAACTTTTTGCAAAGAAACTTGATTATCTTAACTTCCGAAGATCTGTAGTTTGGGTTCGAAAACTGTTCCAATGAGTGGAGAAGGCGGAGGTGCGCATACGCAAAATCCAGCTGAGGTTCTTCGAAAGAGAACTCTGGGATTTAGGCGATCGAGGCATGTTCAGTTAAAGCAAAGCCAAATCCTTGATACCTTTTTGACCTAGTCGTAAATGAGTAATTGATTATTGGATTCCAACAGACATTAAAATACCCCCTCTCAAAAGTATATCTAGTCAGCAGTTTGTGGAAAAACATGTGTGACGATCTTTGTTCGTGCTACACACGTGTTCTTAGCAACCTCGTCCCATCGGATGTATAACTAACTAACGCCTCAAGTGCCAAGGATCTTTTAATAGGAAAAGAAAAGAAGATCAGCAGTCGTCATCACCTTCTAATGTTTACGTTTTTGCTTAGACGCTAGCCTTCGATCTGTTATGTGACCCGAATATCAGTGTATTGAACACTTGGAACAATCCTATTCAATCGCTATGTTCAACCTTATATATATATGCTTATCTGTCCTTCGGTCGACGATATGCTTAACCCTGTTGAGAAAGGATGGTATCAATGTACCACAATAGTTTCACAGTGGTGATTTTCTTTTCGCTTTGCCGCCAAGTCTACGACGCAGGATTGTTCTCGAAGTTATTTCAGATTTCATTGTTCGCTTATACGTTGCCTTTAATAACGATGCTTCCTTGAGCTATTAAATGGGGGGTTGACAATGAACGGGAAGTAGAACGACGACGACGACTAAGAAGCACAAGAGAAACTATCCATTAATGACTTTCTATTTCATTTTCGTTCCTTCTCTATCTGCTACTGTTTGCAGGTGTCTTACAGATACACGAACCTGCCATCTACCGCTTCGCGAAAAAGAATGCATTTACCGACGCAGCTAATGCAGTGTGACAGAGTTTGCGTCGCTCAACTAATATAGCCGATGGGTGCGTGAAATGAGCGTCGTACTTTACGGCCCTCGTTCCTTTCCACCAGCACAATAGGGGCAGCGGAGGACTGTTAGGTATGTGGCAGGTATCCACGGTCACTGCATGACGCCGCTGCCACAGTAGTAGTGCTTGCTGTATTGATTCGTCGTTGGGTAGGATTTCGTCAGTTGAAGATGAAGCCAAATTCAGTGAGCCTTCATTAGAAGTCGACGTCACAGTGGCAGCTAGCGAGCGTTTAACAAAACAGCAGTAGCCACCGTTGGTTTTATGCCTGGACAGCTTTCACCATGTCCAATATTCGTCATAACTATCGTTTTGCCGTTAAGGTCTCGCGGTAGCAGCACATAAAGGCCATTACGTTCCTTTGCTGTTGGCAAACACGCTCGCGCACACACACGACCATAGACGCAAAGTGCGAAATATATGGCCAAACTCAGGCTCACAGTGCCCGATCGGACACCTCTCACACACTGCCACCTTATAGAAGCTGCTCGATAAGTCGGTGGGAGACGATTTTCTTTTCTGCGATATGTGTTACCGTTTATGTCTCTTCTTTATTGCACATCTGTTTGTATGTCCGTTCGTTAGTTTCAATGCGCGCCCATATATCAACAGCCGCACCGACTGCGAAGGCAGCAGCTATTGCTTTGATCATTTGACGATCCCTAGGCCGTTCAGCATTTTATTGCTTATGCATTATACAATAGTTGTTCGGCTTCCGCCGCCGCGCATACTCTTGCTGCTCTCTGTGTTATGACACATTGCACTCAGGCGCACGGCAGGCCACCTATCGATCTACCTTTCAACTGCCCTTTCAATCCTCGAAGCAGCAGTAGAACACTGTGACAGAACAGCTGAACACAAACACGGACGAGTCATTGAGGCGTGTTTGAGTTGAACTGCTGTTTCTGCTGGCCATCGGGTTACTTCTAAAGGCCCGTCTCGGCCTTTATATTAAGTACGTAGACACATTTCCAACATCCCTATAAACACATACATAATATATGCACCAAGGAAAAAATGGTCTAGCAGTTGGAAGCATGTCGAAGCCCGCGTCGCTGCTGTCGCCGTTGTCGTCGCTGTTGTTACATTTGGCGCTGGCAACAGCAGCAGCAGCATAACGAACCGTGGCACATGTTGCAGACGAGTACTAACCCATCTCTACAAGTGTGTCTACTACTACTCGCAGCCTGCAACAGTTGTCACATCGTCAGTGCTTGCTTGGCCTACAACCAGAATGGCGTGAGACCGACCAGGTCGTTTTTGGCACAGGCGAACGCTCTTGTTTTCGATCTTATATATAGCCTTATTAGGACTACTAGACACTGATTGAGTCTGGGCCGCTAGTCTGAGACGACAAACTGATTGAGAAAAAGGGATAATCTTATTCACCATTCCACTCCTCTGTGTTCCTTTTCGTTTCCCTCTTTTTACCCCAATAAACGGAAACCCATTCTGAAGCCGGCTGACTAAAGGCGTAAGAACAGTGCACAACCAGAGAGATATTTAAAGCCGCTAACCAGCACGGTCTCGACAGCGGTGAAACACAATCAAGTGCGTGATCGCACATTAGTACGATTGTCGTCTTCACAGTATCGGTCAATAATTAGCTATGGTGCACACTCCGACTCAGCTCGCGAAATGCTAACCTTAACAGCGATCACGGTCAAAAAGGTTGTCTATTTGGTTCTATGCGTCGACAGTTCTAAGCTACTGATTTGTATCGTCGTGGTCGTGTCCTACATATGGTAGGCAAATCTTTACGTATAGTTTGGTGCCATGCACATTACGCGGATAAGATCATACGGGTGCTGCTTTCTATCAGCTGTCCAGACTAATCTCAATTGGTACTCATTGCCGCCGTCCTATGTGTCGTTCCCTTATGTCTAGGTACATGTCCAGCATATTCAATCGTTCCTTGATTTCTAGGTACTAAAGCCTATTGTCTCTATAGCAGCTGAATGTGGGCCGTTCATTCTGGTAAGGAACTGAAATGAGCCAGAGGACATCGTCACCGGTAAAGTTCTGGTCTAACGGTTGATGTGCGCTAGCGATGGTCTACGCTGGTTGAAGCTGTGGCCAAAACGACGAGAGAGAGAGAGTAAGAGAGAGAGAGAGAGAGAGAGAGAGAGAGAGAGAGAGGGGAAAAAACCTGACCTCCTTATTGTGCTCTCTTTCGTTGGTGCTGTTTCAATTCGTTTATTCGGTTCGAATCAAGTAACGTATCAAATGGAACGTTATCTCTACTGGGCTGACTTTTCTTTCTTTCGAGGAGGCCACAAACAGCTGGAGAGGACGAAAAATGGAATAGTCACAAAGTCAGGACATAGGTGGCCAGGGAACGCGCTCGATGCTACGCGCCGTAGTGACTCCATCAAGACTGACCAAGTGACTCGTGTGCCCCGGGCTCTGCTGATTATTCGACTCTTCTACAAAATACTAGTGCACGTACAAGGTTACTAAGGCACGTTTACTATTTAATAGGAAAAAAGTTAAGCAGACAAAGGGTTTATTTGTTGACATTATTTTAGAAAAGCAGCATCAGCAACGGTGGCCTAGATAACAATAGGCATGAAAGCTTTAATTTGACTAGTATATTGTTATGAAATGTCGTACAGATGCCCGTTGTGTTAAGCATGTAGCGGTTTCGTTTCATCGGGACAGACTAAATAATAAGTAATGTACTTATCAATATTGATTCTTAATGAATTTGGAGATATTATGTTTAGCCATAGCTTTTGACGACGGCTGAAAGATAGTTCCAGCACTACGAGCGACTATTTTCCCATTACTTCGCTCACCAATGGGTTGACACCACTCTTCAGGTAAGGCGCATTTTTCATATGAACGAAAAAACATCGATTCATATTGAATACATTGAAATTCAAAGCCCGTTTCTAGGTACAGACAACCTTTAAATGGCCCTTTCTATATATTAGTCAATTTTCTATATATATAAAGTATGATGATGCGCAATGTTATGTTAGCTAGTGGTATCTGCGCGACGTACGTAACTTAGTTCCCGTACGACGCAAGCAAATGCTTCAGTGAAGCAAGATCTTGACTCTGCAATATGTGCTTTACTGCTGGAGTCTCATTAATGATAGACTTAAAATGTTTCCTACGTTATAGCTTGCGTCTACTAGCAAAGCTACGAAATCGTCAAGTGCGTAAATAATGTATGCTATCCATATCGTCTCATGTCTTCTTTTTCTTTTCTTTGATTTTTCGCTATCCTAACTTGAGGTCAGAATTGGTGCGCTTTTTAGAATATGCTCCGTAGGCGCAGACCTCTCGTGCTTCCCAAAACAGCTTTCACGAAGTGCATCGTTCATTCAAGCAGTCCCTAACAGAGAACTGCTAAAAGTCATCACTATCATTACTACAGACTATTACAAGTCAAAACTCATAGCATTGCAATGCCCTCTAGGAAAGAAAACGGGGTTGGTGGTCATGTGCAACAGTCGCGACATCATCCGAACCAAAAGAGTGGTAGTAATGATTATGATTGTTCTTAATAATATTATTAGTCCTTCTACTGCCGTTGCTGCTGTTATTACCGTTCTCCTGCTTCGGGGTCTCCGAATACGGTTCGTAGCCCCGACACACATTCTCTAATTGCAGCAACTATGGTCTCTCTACTCACTCACACGAAAGAGGCGAACTCCGCTCGTTCGAGACGCTGCCATTTGTGCTTCTGCATCCGCTTTCCTGTCCACCGCAGAAGCCAGAAACCTTCTGCTATTCCCAGCCTGCTTCGTGGCCCATCCCTATTCTGGAATCGCTCAACCCCCGCGATAAACAGAATACAACACACGGACGAAGATTATGACTAGGGATAACTGTCAGGCAGACAGGCAGTCGGCCCTTTCGAGCTTGTGCGTTCGCGATGATTCTGAATAATTGATCACTTGATTTGTCGGACGGCAAACAACGCTTTCCGCTAGTGCCGATGGCATTCAGCCTTGCACGCATTGTTCTAGAAAACCGTTTCGTCCATTTATTGCTGCCCTCACTCCCTCAGCGATCGTCAGTTACCCATTCATCCCCGGGCCCTAAACGTTCCCTTCCTGCCAATTTCCCCGGTCCAAGCTTCCCTATTGACACTACTACCAATGGCCGCCACCGTGACCAGCACTACTACAGCGAACCTCGCTTCATCATTCTTTTCGTTGCTTCGGGGACTCTGCTGCCTGGCTTAGTTCGTTAGCCGGCAAGGGGTGGGGGTGAGGTGCAGAGGCAGCAGCAGCAGCAGCAGCAGCAGTACAGCAACGTCATCGGTATGCTCTTTCCCAACTCGTTATCCGGACAGCAGCACGCCGGAAGCGTCAGCAGTATCCGTGGCGGTCACGAAGGTTCGAATTGAGCTAGACTGGGCTAGAGTGATTTTCGAACATACCGAAGATACAACAAACGCTAATACCTTCCAATACAGTTGGTAGTTTGTTCTTCAGGGGCATGGAGAGCTGGCCAGCGGAGGCCCGCCGCATCGCGACCGCTCGATTTTAGCTAGGATCTTCCTCTCCGAGCATCTGTGTATGCTGCTTGCGATTGCCGTTCCTACGGCCGTTGCTACTGACGTTCGAGCACGACCGGTCGTCTGAATAGGCAGCGAACCAGCAGATGAGCAGGACAGCGCGAACCAAAACCGTCGTACGCTCTATAGGTCGTCGAGTGACCGTTGAACTGAGCTAAATTGCAGCTAGAAGGGTTTGGTCTTCGATTCGATAGACTACGTGAGGAGAGATTATGCGAGAGGGAGCGTATTCAAGCAGGAGAAGAAGCGGCAGGAGCAGGACGACGTCCACCGCTCGCCAATAAGCCGTCAGGCTATTCTTCAAGTTGACCCGTTTCCTGTTCATCGCCTCATCAAAAAACACGTTTTTCCGCATCCGGTCTAGCAGGGCGGCTCATGCACGACCTTATAATGTCCCGCATGCTAATCACTAACAATGGACAAAGACAGAAAGAGAGAGAGGGACGAAATAGAAAAAGCGGGACCTAATTTGTCCACCTTCTGCTGCTGCTGCAAGGTGTTCAGATGGCGCGTCAAATGTGTTTCGTTATTCCGCCAACGGTAAGCTGTACTAAAGTAGGTCGCCTGAATACACAACACCGAAGAACAGAACGGAGAGAGAGGCCCGTTCGATGCCGCTCACGGCATTGCATTACCTACGAATTACAGTAGCTGATGCGATAACAAAGCGTATGTTATGTTAGAAAGAACAAGGAGATTCAAGCATCAGGTTACGTTCAGTATAGGAAAAGATGACACGAGTATTCGATGACCACTAAGGCTATACACTTGACTTATAGAAAATCACTTTTATATGAAGCTTTACGTCTATAAACAGTAAAGTACGATAGCTACACGCGCACTTGACCCATATTAGGTCCAGATCTGCTAAGTTTATCCTAGCAGTTCAAGGATATGTGATATAACATGATCAATACTTAGCAAAAACTAATCTATTCGTAATGTCAGCAAATCAGACCCATGAAAACAACAGATATATGAAAGATTTGTTGTCACATTCAGTCAGCTATTAAATCCTCCGAGTACATTCAGCTTATTAAACCGTTCGGACCTTCAGTGGCTGTGTTTTTTCTCATTGAGAGGCGTCATTGAAGGCTTGGAAATTCTTTGTTTTATACAGGTTAACTGATTATTTCCTTTCAGTATGTCACGTTACTTGAGTTGTTCTCTAAGCCTCTCGTAGACACTAGTGTCCGTTGAGGTATGATGGGTTACCTACGAAAATTTGATTTTACGGAATACGCGTAGATTTCTATACTGCGCAAAATGTCTTTCAGTCAAGTAGTTACGTTCGAATGTTACGTAAAAAGCCTTAGACAAAGTAACTGCAATAAAGACAAAGGCAAAATAGTGTCGGACTTGAGTAACATAATCTACAGGGTACTGGCACATGTTCGGGCATACGTGTTAAACGGACGCGACAATTACGCCCATAAGCAGATACTACTTTACACTTACCTCTCTTCTTGAACGAATTGACTGGTTGATTTGTTGACGAAGGTTTAGCTGGCAAAAGACCATAAAATGACCAACCGTAGGCTTACCTCTAGTATTTGTTCTAGGATTGTGTGATCCTGATTACTTAAAAAAAATAGTGTTCTGGATTAGATTAATCTCATCGTAAACCACGCATGAGGTGTTGTCACCCTCTATTTAGTACGTTTGGCTTTTTTCAATTTCTGTCATAATTTTCCTAGGCATTTTTGCCGTCGAATAGAACTCCTTTATCTCAAATTATCTTAAAAATTAAAACATGTGTTTTTAAGGAGTTGCGATAAAAGCTGCAGTTCTCACAGGAAACAAAAACATAAAATTCACATAATTAAAGAAAATCTAATTTTTTAAAACAAGATGTTACATACGCGCATCGAGCTATGACAGGCAAGCAATAGGTGCAATTTGAATCTAGTAGCAAACACTGTATATATATATATATATATATATATATATATATATATATCTTTTTTTTGTTAAGCCGAAATCCGATGTGTTCACTTATATTGATACATATGTAGGCTAAAATAGTTAAAAAAAAATATTATTTGTATCACTAGCCGTAATTTCGCATAGAAGTCAGCTCGGATTTCAACATTTATTCAATATACAGATCTGTAAAGTGGATTCAGTGCCTTATTTGCTATGGCTCGCTCATTCTGGAATGAGTGATAGAATGCTTAACGGCGATACCGGATGTAAGCTCGAAACATGGACAAACCCCTGAAGACGACAGTGGGGCAAAGCAGTTTACCATACCTCACTTAATCCTACGTCGTAAACTCATTTCCACCGGTTCAGCTGCAACGACATCTGCTACATTGTGCTTATCGTAGCTGGCGATCGCTACAAGCTTCATCCCTGCATTAAGCCTCGTGCGCATTCCAAACTACTCATTATATGGTCTTGCTACGTGTAGAAATTGGTTCCAACACACGTAGCATACAACAATGGATTCAGTTCTTTAGCTGTCCAGTGGGGCAGAGCTAAACTTGAACTTGGAAATTAGCAAAAGGCAGGCCCACGTATAGAACAAAAACGGCAGCCAGTGCCAATGCAATTCTGGTAGAAGAAATACCCCCAAGGATGGAAGGGGTGTTCGTCAAGGGATTCTAAGTGTGTCGCACCTGGATTAGGCCTTTCGACGATGCAGCTTTGTAAACTTCTGTTAATCTCCTAATATACACAAATTGCGCCATTTGCCTTATAGTAACTCTCGGCGGCAATACTGTTTAAACCTGGCTGTCTAATTACACAGGTTAAGATACGGTTGCGAATGCCTCTGTCTGTATGCATGCACAGTATAGGTTTTTGAAAGAAGTACCTGAAGATTGGCGGAAAAGGGTATTTGTCTTTATAACATGTGGGATTAATATACCCTTCGAATACCGTATCTAGTTGTGTAGGCACTGCAGATATTTAGGGCAAGCATCAAATCTTTTTTTCTCTTTCCCTTCTTAAAGGAAGCCTTTGATTAACTCAAATATCAGGAAGCTCGTGGCCTTCGTTCGCTCGACTCAAAGAAGCATGTTAGTTTAAGGGCTTTGATCGATACGGGTCGACCTGCGCCTTCTGCCAGCCTTCCGGTTAGTTGCGCTAAGAATGTTCATAGCCCTTATGCTTCCAAACTTCCCTCTTTTTCTGATACTTCTTCTTCCATATTTCCAACAAAGGCAGTGAAGCTGTCAATAAAAATTCCCAAGTATTGGCTTTTGAAATCGGGGTATTAAATCTCGACTCAGCCAGCGACTCCTCTCTTATGCGTACGCAGCTAGCGTTAGGTTCTCCTTCGACCGTCGGTTAGCTTTTAGTAATGTGACTTCGAAACAACACAACGTAGGGGAAAGCTGCTCGATCTCGCTATTTTCAGCAACGTTCCTTTTCGGCGGCACTTCGGCCATCGTCATGGCGCACTAGGCACAGACTGACGCGAGGGCGACGAACGTGCTGGGCTTTACAGTTCGGTGGTAAATTCAAATTAATATTCTCGTGGGCGCGGGGATGGACCCCGTCGTGGCGATAAGTTATCCGGTTTTCCGTTGCGGCTGTAGCGGCGTCGGTCGGACGTCCCCAATCCAGTCGCCGTAGCAATGGACGATTTCATTCGCGATGTAGTTGAAAGACGTGCAATTTGGACGGGCACAATTGTGGGCTCCGTGAGTTGGTTAGATGGACTTTGTGGGTGCTTTTAAAAGCTAGATGTCTTCACTTAGTCGAGAAGCAGCACCAGCAGTAATACGGCAAAGTCTGTTATGCTATCCTGGTTATGCGCGGTCGTATCTATCTGTGTGTATGTGACTAGCAGAGAATTCGTTGTGGGCCAAAGTTATACACGGGTGGCTGTCGATGTCTCAATCGAATTGGACCTCTTGAGGCATTCACTGAATTGGAAGGAGCCTACTGCTTCTCCACCTAAGGTTGGATTTAGATTGCTAACTTTTACAGTGCACGCACACCTCAAAATTCTGATCCGTATAGAGTGTTTTCGTTAACGCTGGCGTCGGCATGGGACAATAAAGCTTGAAAGAGCAAACTGGCGAGAACAAGGAAAGGGAGCAAGATCGGTGACAAGGTCTCAGGTACTTCTTTGTGTTCGGTACCCATTCTACGTACTACGACAGTTGACGCCATAGCAAACCAGTACTAAATTTCAGCACAATTCGGTTTAATAT
>NW_019211454.1:46744581-46762215 GCF_002443255.2 Varroa destructor | reverse complement strand
TGAACAACACGGAGGCAAATTCATAGCAACAATACCGCCTTGAAGAGCTTGTTTCTGACAGGTCATCAGTGCTATTTAGGCTATCAGGTTAGTGAAAGAGCGAACAGTGAACAGCAAGAAAGATAGATAGAAGAAAAGGACCTTATGTAATTAAGTGCATATTAGATTCACAAGAAAAACATGGCTAGCAAAAGCAGGCAGCGTTTACGCAAACATTGTTAACTGTATGGATAGCGGCGATTGTCCATTAGATTTTTATGAAGCTGGGTGACGACGAACACTACGCTGAACTGATGTCCTGGTTTTCTCCTTCCAGTGGCCCTTCTCCTCCGCACCCCATTCTTGACCCGCCTGATTCCTGCCGAAATAATGGACTTGTTGCCGACGGCAACCAAGGTTTAGTGTGGAATTTCTGGGTAATAGTGGACTAGTGCTGCTGTCGTATAGGACCACAGCGGGCATGCAGGAAAAATAGTGCCTATGATAGCGGTCGCAATGGCAGTGGACTTGGCCTGAGCTGGCGGCCTTCGCTATATTGTAATGGATCGTTTGCTTTCAGCTGTTGCTGCCACTATAAACAACCAAACAACAATATTTAGCACTGCGCTCCAGTTCTGCTTGAGATGGTCAGTGTAAGGTATGTTTTTGAATAGCCACAAGGAGTATGTCCGCGCCTATCAGACATATGTGTATCCATAGTAGTAAAAGAGTTCGTGCGTCTGTGTTCCTTTTTTTTTGATTGTCAAGGTATATTTCCCTACATTACAGTATGTGCGTGTCGTACCCGTCAAGAGTTATCTAATGGCCGCCGAAGCACAACTTACACCAATAGCTGAGTGCCTGTTGAGAGAGGGAGATTCTTATTTGAAAACTATACCTAAATAAAAACACTTTTATCAGAAATTGTGTCAGTATGTTCTACACTAAGAAATTATACAATTCCACTCTTCGGCATAGTTCGAAAGTAATGTTCGTAGCTGCATATCTCCTCTATGAGGTGTATAGCTTCGAAGTAACACTGAGCGCTTTTACTACGCTACCTTCTTGATTCTCATTCAAGTGCTGCAGGGCTATTTTCTGCAGTTTCTTACACACTTTGAATTAGGGATCTGCGTGCGATTGTCGAAGTTTTTCATCTCCCAATATCTAAAATGAGCTAGACTAATATTTTTTATAGTTTTTAAAGAAACTACATGGCGAAAAGGATGAAGCAGTAACTCAGTACTCATTAAGACATGACAACAGTCTTCGTTTCCTTCATGCTTCAAAATAATTCGTTTATGAAAAATCGGTTATAGAACACTTAATTCATTTTTTTTTTTATATTTTTGTGGTCACCAGTAGTCTTCAGCTGGATACTGCACTACCGTTCAACCCGCAGTTAAGCACGATCTGCAATGTGTCCTCGATTCATCTACGGTATGTGTCACTAAATCCCTTCTACAAACCTTCCATATCACATATTGAAAGCGTTACTGCCTTTTGTTTTTCTGCTACGTCCTAAATTCACTTCGAATTTATGGAGAACCTATAATCTTCCATACGTTGCATATATCCATAGTGCTGTATATATATATATGTGTGCCCACCTGTATGTAGAGTCCAGACGATGCTACTTGTGTCATAGGCTACCTGGCTCAAATAATGCTTAGCGGTACTATGGGATACATAATTCGAAACTTTTATATAGTCGCTCATGCTCATAGTAATCTTTTGAACTATCTACAGTAGCTCCTTTGGCATCTCGCGGAAGCCTATAAGGTAGTTCATAGAGGTTTTATGACACACTTCGTACATAATAAAAAAGCGAGGGCATGATGTATGAGCGAGAAACAGAGGTAGGCTGTGAATAAAAGCCAAAATAAGTAAAAAATAAGAAGCGCAAAAACAGGTTTATGGTTGTCACAGAGACTTGAGATAAGTGTGGTAACAGTTATTTACATGCCAAAAAATACTCGAAGATAACAATTGTTTAATTTGTTTAGTCTGAACAAGAACTGGATGTCAGGCCACTAATAGTACGTAGTCTCCTGAGTGCTTAAAAACAGTCCATACATTGTCGTTTCGTGGAAATTTATATTCGAACGTATTTAAGTGATTGGAGTCTTATGTTTTTGCTCACTGCGGAGCTGATGCTTTATACAATAATACATAAAGTCAATTCTAGCTTCTAGTAAAGAGCGTCTGCTTACTCGCCAGTAAACCAGGTCTGCCGCACTTGCTAAGTTCACAATACGGTGTATTTGTAAAACTCTATTAATCAAACTGAGAGGAATATAAATGAAAAGAGCTATTCGATAAGCACCAAGACTATTCTTTTTTTTTGGTTGTTTGACTGGACGAAGCCTGCGATTAGGTGAAGCCTGATTCGAATGAACACGTATCGACCTAACATGTCACAGATGTCGCAACGTGTTCTTCCATTATCGAGGTATTTCGTACGAACGTTTCGTGGGGCTTCACGAACCTACTCAGGGGCTATGTGCCTTTTTTGACCGTCGCATTTCAAGCGGCTAACTGTTGCAAAAGATTTGAGAAGCACCACAATGGCAGCATATTAATATAAAAACTATGTTTAAAGAAAGGGAATCAAGTATTAGCGAATTACGGGTAAGACAGGAGCTCTTCTCTGAATGATATTTGCAGCCGGTTTATGTACCGCAAAGGCCCGAAGTTGTCGTATTTAGTTCCAATTTATGGTAAGAAAATCTCATTTTCGACGGTTTTCCGTAATGTCTCGAATATCAACTCGTCGTATCATTTGAAGTGTCTCTCAAGCAAACAGAACATATGTTTAGGTAAAAGAAAATTCAATGTGGAAATCAAAACTACAGAGCGTTTCAACGTTGGGTCGTTGTTAATTCTTTTGGTACGAGGTACCTTTCTATTAAATTTTCTTGGCCTGAAGCCTCTTTTTGATGAAAATCCGCGAGCATCTTTTGCACAGAGTAGTGCTATCT
The DNA here is from genome assembly GCF_002443255.2 of Varroa destructor. Classification (NCBI taxonomy): domain Eukaryota; kingdom Metazoa; phylum Arthropoda; class Arachnida; order Mesostigmata; family Varroidae; genus Varroa; species Varroa destructor. The sequence goes on along the minus strand of NW_019211454.1, from coordinate 46,759,255 downwards.
ATCACCATGACAGAAGTGCATAATAACTTGGAAGAAGTCCACTTAGACAAAAGTTTATCGGACTAGCAGCTAAGTTCAACACAATAGACCTTCATTGGGGTTAGCCGAACGGCATAAATACTATGTATTCAACATTTCCTCCTATGGAACCTGTTTCCAGACTACCGTAAAAAATGGCTTTTCTTCAATAAAGATAATGACAAAGAAATGCTAACAGATATTTAATCGTCAACCAGATTTTCAAGCATTTTTTTAAAATTTTCTGGCCGTTGAGATTTCTCTAAACCTGTATTATTTTGCCTTTGTAGGCACTTCGAAGGATGCAGTAGATCATTTAGACGGTGGAAAGGTATGTTTTCTAATAGGAAATCACGAGAAAAGCTGCGTTAAAATATTGTGCCCCTATAGAGTTTAGATATGTACTGCTTTTGTTAACAAGATATAATATAGTAACTAACGCAATAACTACACAAAATCTGCTTGACCGACAATGTCGCTCTGCCGCCGCTTAAGATCGAGTTGACCTTCTCATCCAGTATAGTCAGTGTTATGCCTTTTACAATGGTGCCTTTTACAAAGGCACGATATATTCCTTGGATAATTAAATTTATTTAAATAATTTTTTACATTAGTCGCGCAGAACATTAAGAAACGTATGTGTTAAAATATTTCCAAGGGTAAACAATCTTGGCATATTTCTCTGGTGTAAGAAGTCGTCGGTATATGGTAATATAGCTTTGGCCTACCTGTTACTACAATACCATAGAAAGGCATTATTCAAAGCGTGAGGATTGTAGTGAATTCAATGTTTCATGGTTGTTGACCGCCGATACTGTATACCGGAATACATTATTTACCAGTAATCAGCATACGACTAAGTTACAAATTGAAGTCACATTTAAAAAGTTTACGCCACCTTATTGGATGGTGTATGGCGTTTCTATTGGTGGACCACCAATAGAAACATGCCACGTCTCCTTACTTCCCTTTTATATGTCTAAAGCTACTCCTTAGAAGCTGCCGTGAACGCGGTTCCACTTAGATAGCCTTTATCTTACTCTTTAGCGTTTGTCAAAGGTTCCTTGGCGCGGCCTTCTAACGTTTCAAAAGAAAAAGAATCATCGAACTAGGGCAGGATATTTCTCATTCTAAGGTTTCTGAAAGCTGACGTGCCAAGTTGACAGTATGATTCGGGTACGCTGCTTTACGACTGAAGTATGGTGGGTGTGAAGGATCAATCGCGGCGCCATTTTAAATCAGGACATTGGTGCCCTTTATAAAGGAAATGTCTCATTCCATTAGTCCGTTTAGTATCCGAGCGACAAAGATCGTCAGCTGAAACACATATAAAGTGGATTCTAAGTCAAGAGTTTTCATAGATGATGTCAAAATGATAATATTTTTGTTGACGGCCGAAGGCTTGAAACTTTGGTCCGAGCTTTTTGAGCATAAAACCGTACGACCATCAAGAGGTTCACCGCAATGGCAGGGTAGGATGACAAGCAGTTTACTTTCAAGACGAAAGCCCACTGCTAAACGTGTGCACCGAACATCTAGCACACCGCTAATAGATAGCAACGCACGGCCAAAGTCACGCCACTACTCAAGGCCGAGCAACAGATATAAAGAGCAGGTTCAACAACCTAAATCAATTACCTAATAGACTGATTCATGAAGGAGACTCCTTTACTTGTGCCGAATCCGTAACTCTTCAAGAGGCAGCAAATCTGGAACGTGTTGGAGAACAAGAATCAGGCACATTATCGGACTATCAGTTCAAGGTTTATAGACGAAAGTTCTATCTGTATCTAATTGCTAGTTTATTCCTGCTGTTTAACTGCCGAACAGCGTAGAAAGAAGAGAGATAGGGTTTAAATCAGTATTCGAGCACTTTCCTTAGCTATCCTTTTACCTATTGTTTTTTGTTATAGGACAATCAGACACTGCCGGGAACGCAAATCTCTAAATAAAGGGTTACATATTGATAAATTGTTTTTTAACGAAATCGTTTTGAATTTGTGTTTGTTACAAAGCCCTCCTTTCATACCATTTGACGAAGCGTAGTTCGAAACCGTTTCAACAATTAAAAGAAGTACTTTCTTGTTACATCTAGAAGTAATATTATAGGACAATTTCTACTTCACTGAAAGGTCTAGAGGATCAATGGGGTAGATGAGGAATACTTAAAATTAGGGTTGGGGAGGATGTAGCATAGCAACTAGAGTAGCCTAAATTAAGCAGAACATTTTTAGAGAAAATAGCTGATTTATGCGAAACGCTTGCACTACACTACATTTCTAAGCGCAAAAATCCGCCCATCATAGTGACACAAAGCTGTATAATCGTATTGGGACTAATCTAACAAAGCTCGAAATAAAACGGCCCCTACCTTCTTTAGATACTGGAAGTAAGCATTTTGGTGTGGCGTATGAGTGGCATAATACATAAATATAAGGAAAAAAACGCACACGATTTGAGGCTTATCATCGTGTGTTGATAGTTTTGTGGTAATGAGTTTCCCAGCGTCGAACACGATAATATTATGGGAGTTACCTCCCGATAGGGGACGGTGGCGCAATATTAATAACAATAATAATAGCTTTCAATAATAATAGTAACAATAATAGTTTTCGTATTAATTGAAAGCCATTGATTGTCCTTCGGTTTGCCCCGTTAAGTTCCTGCAGCGTTGTGCCCGAGTTAGTCCTTCCCAAGTTGGTCAGCGCACAGCATTGTCCTAGTCGCTCCTGCTACTCGAATAGAACAAATCTGACTGGATGCTAGCACTTGACCCCAATTGTGGTGGACCTGTTGAAGAAAGGACAAAAGCGCAGCGGGTACCAACAGCCGTTCTCTCACGCCCCCTAGCCCCAGGCCCGTTCGCCCAAGCTGCTTGCTCATCCAACCTCCCGGCTTCTTCAGTAGTAGTGAAGGTCGCCTGGTCAAACCTCTCGTGTGTTCCTTAACCTTCGGCCCGCTCAACCGAAGCAAACCCAAGAACTCCCATCCCAGTTTTCAGTTCCGGATTGCCCCCATCGAATCCTTGTTTCCTACAATCCTATAGAGTATGCTCAGTCCCGTAGAAGGCCAATTACATAGTAGCACCCCATCACCATCTCCTCTATCCTTATCATTCTCTATAGAATCAGCCTGGCGCTGACCTGCATCGTATCCACTCAACCCTTCGTGAATCACTATGGACCTTGTAGCAAGCAGCAGATCTTTTTTCCTAGCAGCGCAATTATGTTGAGCCAGCAAGCCTAATTGCCATTCAAGCAGAGTCCGATCAGTTGCTTGGCGTCAGTGGATCTACACAGGCGATCTTGTCGACTAATTGAAATCGGTGGCTCCCGCCGACTAATGGTAATAGCGGAAATGGTACAATGAGGTGGCATGTGTTGCGTTTGCAGGGGCGCTCGTATAGACGTACTGGCCTTGCAAACATGTGTAGTTCCATAGCAAAATTGTTGTTGTTGTCGTCGTCGTTGAATGCTAGCAGTTTTCGGTGGCCCGATGCCGCCCTCGGTACGCCCACAGCCTTCGCTCTCGAACAATCATCTGCACCTGTTAGCGTGCAAACGGTCTAGCCGGATACCTTACCTACTATGTGTGTGTGCGGACAATCTGCGAACTGTATATAGATGCTAAGTTAACTATATATATATATATATACTAGACAACAACAATCGTTAGCGCGGATTCGTTCGGCGGGTTGCAGCGGACCGGTCATTGCTGCTCGTATGTATGAACGATGAACCCACTCAAATGGTAGATTATCCTCATTTATTGATATGTCAACGCACTTGCAGTCTAGTATTTAGCGCTCAATGTTATGCTCGTTTCTGTTATGAAGTACAATTAGTCAGACTAGAGTAACGGCTGACAAGGACACTTGTCAGCCCCTATTTACCTTGGTGATGCCGGCTTATACCATACTACGGTCTGGTTATATTAGATCGATAAATATAAACAGTATAATTACAAGTTGTTGGATGACGGCTGGCGGACTGAGTGAACGACGTTCTAGTGCGTACTGCTGCCGTCAAGTTAGCCGAATCCCATATCCCAAAATTTGTTCATCATAGTGCAGGAACGAAAATGGATGAGTTATCGAAGCGGCTATTGTTTGTCGTAACTGCAGCAGCGTCTGTTAATAAGCTAAGATACGACAATGCGTTTGTCGTTACATTCGTTTACTTTACTCGTTTATGGGCTTGTTCCATTACATAATCCTCAAAATGTGTCTTAAAGATGCTAAAGATGAGCATAGCTTACGCGATCTGGTTGTATATCTCAAGCATCCGTTTGGCAGCCTGACGGCGGTCTCGTATGGTAAAATCGGTGATGTGCCAGCTTAATGGAAGTCGATGAAGCAGAGCGTACGTCTATGGCAAAATAGAACATTGCTTGGTTGAAGCTATCGCAGCACGACATTTCGGCGGGCAGTCAACTCTCAATGCCACAATCTGAATGCGACGCAACAACGTAAGGCATCAGATAAGTAAAAATAACCAAAAACAAACCCCATAGAACATCATAGACACGCACACGTTTTGTCGGCCAATTTCAACAGTCAAGAGCAATCGGCTTTTCCTTCTCCCTTTTCTTCGTTGTCTTCACTGTTGTAGCGCTGTGTGATGTCGGCCGTTAGTTGAACTGCAAAACGTTACGTTGCTACATTGACATATAGGCACGTAATAAAAACCCTGGACTTTGTCATGAAGTGATTTTATCCGCATAGAGAAGCACGTCGCGTATGTAAGTGACTCACGTCCAGTAGGACGTAGATGAAGTGGGCGGCGTTGGCGATATGTAATGAAGCTGTAGGGCTAAAAAGGAGAGTCGATAATGAGGGACACGCATGACGGCCCAAGAACCCCAATGCTTGAGGCGTCATTTTTCCTCCGGCCAATGAAATAGCGAAGACGGCGTTTGGCAGTTCGGCTTTCTGAAAGATTTTGAAAACCTGTTGTTGACATAGCATTGTAAAGCGGAAATATCTCTAGGCGATCACTAAGCGTCACAGACGAGTTAGTGTACGATATGTGAATCCTATACTTGCTATATTATATTCTATGGGTATAACGAGATTATCGTGAATTTAACTTGAACAATGACCCCAGGTATGTTTCAATAAATTCGAAATTGCCTAAATGACGTTTCAAGTACAGCCTGTATTGTACAATACGACAGTGTTTTAATGGGTAAAGTAAATAGTAAAAAAATAGTATTTATACTAAGAATTAATATAGTTTGGATTTGCGGATAAAAAGTAGAGTGGCGCTTTACCTTCGCCAGCAGTGGAAAGAGTTTGGCTTCGATAGGTTCTAACCGTAGTAACAATACGCAAGACATATTCAGTTGCTTCTCTGCTTTTGATTGACTCACCTTCCTTTTCGTAGCGCAGCTTTAAATATATACATCGACACCTGTATTATATACACACACACCTGAAAATTAAAATAAGATCTTTCGAGCGTTTCTAAATGTGCTTTCATCACCCTTCCGAGAAGCCGGCTTCCACTATCTGCGTTGCATCGTTCAGCGAACAATAAACTATTTCTGGACTTTGCCAGATCTTCTTTACTCTTATTTTCTCACTATTACAATTATCGACTCGCTCCGTGGCCAGGCAATAAATTACATGTCCGCAAATTTAATTAAAACTGATCTCTGAGAGGAAACAATTCCGCAACGTTACAAGATGTCCTGGATAAACATCCATCGTTGTACGATTTATAAGCGAACACATGCGTAGGCATAAAAAATCCGCATTGCTAACACGCACTTACTTACCCTAGTTATAAGTTTCAAACAAACAATTGTCAAGTTGCTACTGTTGTTCTAGCAAAATGATCTGAATTGCTTTACTAAAAGGTCGATCTATGTCTTCTACCCTGCCATTGACTCCCTCATTTCTCATTGCTCTTCTATAATACTTCAATGACAGCTAGTAAACAATATGTTTTGAATTATACTATCGGTTCCATTTAACCAATCCAACTAACCATAAATTATAGCCGAAATGTATATATTTCGGTAAATTTTCGAAGTAGGTTCATATAAACCCATCCTAATGTACTTGGTATATGCGTGTGCATTTGTGTTGGCCGAGGTTGTTAACGTTCTCGCTGTTTTTTTATCGGGTCGAATTAGAAAAAGACTGTTCGCGCTCATCGTCGTTCGACAGTCACGCGAGCGAGTAAGCGACCAATGTCTCCGCCCTTTCGCTGTCGTTATCGCCGTCAGCGGAAGCAATAGGGTAGCGGCAATATTTCTGTAGTGAAGGTCGTAATATCTCACGTGTGCATATTCAATCATTTCCGTTATTAGGTGACTAGTGTACATAGGCCTGTGAACGGTAGCGATGGCAATGGCAAAGGCAGCCGCCGCAGCCATGCTCAGTGCGACACAGATGTAAATGGCATTAATCAAGAGCCCTGCATCGACCTCAGAACCGTCCCCGACGCACGGCCTGCCGTCGCTATCTTCTGCTTAGAGTTCCAATGGCCAGGAAGAATCTACAGCCGAATCTGCGGCGGTGAGGACCGACCGAGGCAGGATAGCTAAGATTGCGTTAGTCAGGCTATCGTCTACTTTGCGCATCCTACGCATACGAACGTATACCGTAGCCGTCGTCCTGTAGACAATTATAATCAATGCTCAACCAAGATTGTGGAGGGTATTTCCAGAAGTACATTACGTCCATGTACGTCGTCACGCTAACGAATGACTGAATGTCGGCAAAACACTGTGCTGAAATACACTGAGCATACCTGCTATGACACTGCTGTAATACGTTGCAATATATTAAAGAATATTCGTCTCATCCTGTCTAGTTAGAACAAAAAATGCCGAGACAGTGAAAAACTTACAGCCCGCCTAAAAATTAGAATAAAACGTTTGGCTATTACTAGCCATAGATATAGTCTAAAAATGTTTGCAGCCATCATACATGCAAGCATTGTATACGTGACATGGATAGAAAATGCCGAAAAGACATAAATAAGATCCATCGTAACGCGATGTTGTACACAGTACTACACCTTCTTTTTCGCTCAACTTGAAGATATGCAAAATTCTTTTTGGTCCTCAGTTACACCGATTCATTCACTTATCATACTTCAGTTCCCATCAGTTACCCGTTTGATGAAAGATTTCTCCTCAAATTGCTAAATAGCTTAAGGCAACTTTTGCGATGGGTCGCAAATATCGAGTTGTCAATAGGGTTTATTTCAGTGTTGTTTTCTCTCCTTTTCATAAAAGATTAATTAAGGAGAACATTCAATATTTGTCAAGTTCGAGACGAGAAATCTGAGTAGAAATCTAGCGGGATGGAAAGGGATTTCCAGTAAGGGTATACAGCCACGTGCCAATCAATGTTCAGAACAGAAACAAACTCAGTACAAATTTTATCTCTTAAATAATGATTGAAATTATATACGTATTAGCGTTTTTAACGTACCAACCTGTATATTAATAAACATTAGTAGAAAGCGTCTCTATTTACACATAAGGGTGTGTGTTTGACAGAAGAATATGGTAATAAATAGATAGTCAAAAAGAGCGCTTCTACTTCTTGTTTTGCAGAATGAACGTCGAGTTAGACAGGTTGAAGCAACCCCTCGGTTATTAGCTATGATTGCGACAGCTTTGACTCCCGTCAAGCTGCCCCCGACGAACACCACCCCTCGTGGTCCATCGCTGCCTTCCAGTTGCGTATTAGGTAGAGAACTCATCAGTGATTTCAACGCTTCGTCATGTAATCAGATCAGCCAGGCCAAATCGGGCTGAAAAGCAATACCAACAATGACCAAAATAAGGACAGCAGCAAGGTCCGAGACAGTCGCAGAAACACCGGCACCGTCAGCAGAGGCGGTCGCATTAACGAAACTAATAACGATGCCCCAGCCGGACGTAATCCTGGAGTAGTGTCCTTTCTCACTGGAATGCCTGCCGTCGGCATTTGGTGCCATGGTAAGCATTCTTCACCGGCAGCAGTAACGACAACACAGTTACGGCCATGGCTACAACTGCCGTTAACCTCAGCCTGCTGCAGCCGCACTATTTGAACCGGGTCGACTGGCCTGTTCCAAAAATCGACTTAAACCCTTTTATGCAGGTTGATAAAGCTTCCATTTCTTACTGTTACCGCCTCGCTTTGTTCCCCTTCTTTTTCTTTCTGTCTCTCGGTGCCTTCGTCCACTCCCTCGCCTGCCCTTCGTTATTAGTCTGTTTTTTCAAACAGCTTACATACTTATGCCGATTTTTTGTGCTTTCCTTGTGTGCATTGCAATGCCGTATCATTTCCCGCATGCATAGAGAATGGTGCATGTGATTCGAGAAAGATTCGAGCGAAAAAAACGGAAAGAAAGACCCCTTAGCGTGTCAGGAACATGCACGCGGCGTGTGACGCATTCGACTACGCCGAGCTCATACTGTGTCTACGTAATGTGCGTACTGGGTGATCCGTTTTATCAACACTTTCGCATTACAACGATTACCGAGGCCACTTGGCAGCATGAGACCTGGCTAAGGGCTAGACGGATTTTTTTAATGCTTCAAAAAAAGCTGCACTTCATTTGGGCATTCAAATAGTGCAAGTGGAGAGTACAAATAACGAAAGTAATATACGTGCAACTAAGCAGAAATGCAGGTATCTATCAATACGCTGATATAATTCTACTATGGAACTCGCATGGACGCCTTTTGGTAAGAGCTGTTGTATTTGTCAACGGATTGTGAACACAACGAGTACAGCCATGTCTGTCAACGCGCCTTCTGATGATTCAGAAGAAAAAGTTAAAAAAGCACCATTCTAATATGTCCGGATGCAAACTTTCTTTTAGACCAACTTCCTTTTCTCATTAAATAAAATCCAAGTCGAAAAATATCAGCGTGTTGTTTATTTTGATACATGATGAGACGAGGTCTCACTATCACCAGCTCATCGTTTGAGTGGATGATTACACACTTTTTTGCTAGTTTGAAAGTACTTTCTGTAGTCTACTCATCCGCTGTATATGGACCCTGATAGTTACGATATAAGATTTAGAGCTTCCTTCTTGGTACTACCGTCGCTCCGACTGACGTCCTATTGATGTCACCTAATTAAATTAGCGAATAAATGAAACCCCGATAACTATACAAAATACCCGCGGACAATGTTAGCTTATTAAAGTAACGCAAGTTGGAAGCTGAGCTTTATTGAGGTCAAAATATGGATACTTAAATTGCTCGCTCGCATCTTGCGAATGTTGGACAGATGGATATGCTTACGACAACCTATCTTTTTCCTTCTCTCTCTGTTCCTGGGCAGTAAGTGGGAGCTAGCATGGAGTTCGAGGTCGACTGCAGGACTAAGCCATTGCCGCCGCAGCCGACTAACAGTGAGGGTGCCGTGAGTCGAACAAAAGTTTATTTTACTGAGATAAGAAAGGCCTCGCCGACTTGCTTTGCAAGCTTTATCCGTCATACGTTGTCTGCGCAGCAGACGACATTGCGTCGTCTCTTGCACTACTCCGGACCGTTCCGTACCCCTTGGCCTGACAACGCCAAGAGCGTTGCGACCGATGCCGACACAGCCGATTGGCACAATGTATTAACAACTACAGCAATAGCAGTAAGATCTCCGAAAAAGGCTGCACCAGCAGCTTCAGCTGTCTCAGCGTACACCCTCTCTGTTATCCATGCCACCTATCCAAAGCCCAGGCCTTCTATTTTTAATGTGCCCTTGATGTAGTCTTCGTCCGCTTTTACGATAACTGTGCTCATTTCTACTAAGCCAGTAAGGGCTGGTGCTGTGACCCTGTTGCCCTTTTAGGGCGCGGTTGTTATGATGGCCCCATGGCCCCGAGTATCATCCAAGAAGCGAAAGATGAATAAGAGAATGTTTAACGATTACGCGTTATTTCAAAAATATTCTGAAGCTAGCGCTCAGACAACAGACTGATTAAAATGAGATATAAGCGCTGGGGTATTGAACGCCAGCGAGGAGGTAACCAAATGCAAAATATGAACTACAGGAATATATATTGTTGCAATTGCAGAGGCTTCTTATGAAAGTAGAGCTTGAAGTTCGAAAATTCTGTAGGCGAACATTTACTGGCATTTATATGTAATCTGTTACAGAATTATAACTTAAATGCTGAGAGTGCGGAAACTGAATCGCCCGTAACTTAACTCCAGACCAGTATTCTACGTGCACTTTACGAGACCTTCATCTACAAAAACCCCGATGTGCACATACAATTGCCATAGACGAGTGTGGTCAATCCTTACCACCAGCCGAAGAAAGAAACAATGGCGTCATACTAGAGGTGAAACAATCAATGCACCCTACTATTTCGGGTTCCTCAGCAAACTCATGACACAGCAACCGGAAGCATACAGTGTCCTTACTTGAGGACAACGCTAGACCTCATTGCCATTCCTCTATTACTTCATGGATTGGAGAAAGGAACATGCAACGTGGTCTTGCAGCGGCTTATTCTACCCTCCTAATTCAATGTGATTGCGGGCCCTTCCCAAGGCAACTGGTGGGAAAACGTATTTCACTATTGACTTACATGGAGAAACCTAGCGAAACGACATATGAGAACGCAAATCTTCCGAAACTGCGAGGACACTGGGAAAAGTATGTAAAAAATAAAGAACGGCACATTAATGCATAATAGGAATTCATTATTCTAGGCCAAGTCTTATTTAAGAGTTATTTAGTTTTAAGGTCTGTCGGATTCGTTTGATACATTTTACGTTGCACAATTTGTTACGGCATCACTTGCGCGGACAATGTTTTTACCCATATATTTGGCGAAACGACCTGCTGACGGATCTCTGCCCCGTGATGAAGAAACTTAAAAAATTTCGATTGCAAAACTTTGGAATGAAAAAATCCTTAAAAGATTAGATATTCGTAGTTATAAATCTAAGTCTTTCAGCTTTGTGTAACGGTACTTCAGTCGCCAATAACTTCAACGAATTGCTTTCATAATAACGTACTGGCGATAAAAAGAAAATCATTTAAGTTAAATTGCTTGCATTCATGGATGCTGAGGGAAGTATCTCTTGTGTGGTCTGAAGTGTGTATATCTAACAAAAGTCAATATTGAGTTTGTGAATTCTAGAATAGAAGTGTTTCGAAACAGCGGTCAATAGAGTAACTTATTTGTTACTGTAATTTTACGGTAATATTTCGATTATTTTATAAAAAATCAATGAGCCAATCACACTTCTAATACAGACAGATGTAAGTGAAGTCGGCAATCTTCGATGTCTGCTAAATGTACAATGAAACCTCGTGTAGGAATATCAGCGTATTTTTTGATGTTGTCTGTGTGGCGAATTCGTGTAAGGAGGTGTAAACAAAACAGCTTTTTCGGATCACTAATGAGGAGCTGTGTAGATCTCGGCGGAGTGCTGTTATAACTATGGAAGCGCGCTTACGGAAGAACCAGTTTGTATCTGCTTTTATACGCTTTTCAAGTCAGGGATACCTTTGTTCGATGGGATGAATCACACTGGTGGGTTCGTATCAGCAACCTGTGGCTCAAAAACTTACGGAAGATTCAGTCGACAGTAATTGCAATGCAAGTATCTAATACCATTTATGTGCAGCCTTTATATGCTTACGCTTAAAATATATTTTCATGCAATAATTTCACGTTTCAAATTAGAATGTTTCAATATTGTAAAATATTACTAATTGATACTGATATTGACTGTCAACGTCAATTCCAGAGTTCCGAATGTTCTTACTTGTGTTCACTACTTCTCTACAAACGGTCGGAGATATGACTGCCGATTTGTGCGTAGATGTTTGTTACTTTTACAATCTTAAGACATGCCACACAGACGGAGCGCACGCTACAAACGTTTACATAACTAAACAGGGAAGCGTATCGATTTACGGTAGTCATCATTCTGGCTGTCACTTTTAGGAAAGGAGGAAAATGGCGCTGATGATGCCGACAGCGTTCTTAATGGCGGCTCCTCCGTGGTCACATCGGTGCCTCGGATTCGTTATGAAGTACCCGTCAAAACACAGGTACTTGATAACGAATGAAGATGTCTACGACTTTAGAGTGTGCGGAGTTAATCGATACCAGCAGGCGAATAGAACGACTAATATACATTTTAAACTTTATAAACATATATATATATATATACACGGATAATCCATGTATCTGTACTACAGTCAGCTAATAAATCTAATCAATATTTTTACCCACAAATATGAGGCATTCATGTATTCACTCATCGTTGACGAAATATGTTTTTTATTAATTAATACGATCATTTAATAATAAAGAGACTGCTATTTGAAAAACTGCTATGAGAAAACAGCTTGCTCTATCTTTTTCTACAATAATCATTTCAGTTATAACTGTTTTTATTTACGTTATCATTGCGATTATCACCTTTGTGGTCTTATCGTAATTCTTCAGTCTTTTTTTATCAACGAAGTAATCGCTGTTCGTTGTGACCTATTTCTATCCCTCGGTACTTTCTTATTTATTTCTTTATTATTGTGCAATGTCTTCGTTGATCTCTATGCGGTTAGTGCTTCGGCAGACAATATTTCTTCGTAAAAGGGTTTCCGCGGCAATAAGCGTTTTTCCCTTTGTATCTGCGTCTGTGTGCCTATGATGCGTAACGTAGCGTAGAGTGATATGTGTGTGTGTGTGTGTGATATAACTGAAGTGCAGCTTACGAAGTGGCATGACCGGTGTTCGTAGTCCAATTCATCTTAATAATCATGTTTGTACAGCCTTAATAATACCCTAAACTCGCATGCTTGTTCTGTTATGAAGCATTTCGCTTCGATACTAACTAAGGTAAACAATGAACAGCGTGATCGATATTTATTATCGCTAGTTAATATTTTTTCCCAGAACCCAGTCTGTTATGTTTCCATTATATGTTGAGTAACTTTAAGGGACTGTTATGAGTTGTGCTTAATCACAAGTCGGATTTGCGGCAGCTTTAATCGGAAATTATTCGGCCGCTTATAGCGGAAGTTACCCTGCCTTCACTAGACGCATAAGACACTGACGATAACAATCCTCCAAACAAGTCTGAAGAGTACCTTTAGAGGGTCTAACAGTTCTACCTCTCAGTTCGGCGCTGCTAGTCTTGCTTGTTTTTTTTTTTGATCACATCATCACACCACAAGAGATCGATCAATAAGCCATATTTCGACAAAAAGCACACATGAAAGATATGGTTTATAGTAAAGCGCAGCTATAGCGAAGTTAGTTAAATCACGCAAAATTTATCAACTACATGCAACATAGCCCAACAGTTTCGTCCATAATTCGTCCCTACCACTGTTATTTTCAATCTTAATAAAAACAAAAACTGCTGCGAAGAATAAGTTTACTTACTAAAATAACATTATCTACGATACTGTATACAGATGAGAACAAACTAATTTCCACATGTACTTGTCCATCATATTGTTTATAGCTCAATGTGTCATTGGATCGACCTAGCGAGATACGTTTCCTCATTGCTATGATTGACATCGAAATGGATTCTAGGCACTATCCGTGTAGCACCATTATTTTAGGCCGTTTCCATAGTATGATTTCCCTTTTCGTCGTTGGTCTCACGAAGATCTAATTTAACCACTCCTATCGTCTCGTAGGGATGTTCAGATTTAAAAGAAAGTACCTTACATATCGCATGGCAGAGCAGAAAATCCGAAACTACCCGTATTAGTGCCCGCTAATGATATCGTTCTTTTTCAATGTTTCTGTAATAAGAAGGATTGCGTTTTAGCATCAGCGTGACTAACTCTACATACCACGTGCATCTATGCCTGCACGGATAGTATTTGGCTGGTTACAATTAGAGCTTGGTTACCATGCCTCTCCGCGAGATGGAAGTGAACTGCCATTCTGTTATGCGGTTTCTATGATCTCTCTCTCTATATATATATTTATCTCCGCTTTAGATAGCCATCAAAAGTCGCTAGTCCTATTTAAAAGATGATTTTGTGCCTAGCGGAAAGCAAGACGCGTCTCAGAATCATACGTATTGTATATTATAGTAGATAAAGAAATTGGACCATTCGTCCCTCAGCTTATATCCTATTCGTCCAAAAAAATCCTGAACCTCCACCAACCGACATTGGTAAAACCTAACTACTTGCCAATGAACGGCTTCCGCACTTCTGGATCGGACCATTCATTATTACCACATCGAAACGTATCACTGACTAAATAACTCTTTTGCACAAGGCCAACCTAGACATTCTTACCTCCTGTAATTAAACAGAATGTAGTATACATGTGAATATATCTAAACGAATTCGTAGAGATAAAAATACTTTACTTAATACAGAACGCATAATGGTCTAGTGGTATAATGAAAGAACAACGCTTAGGTATTCTGTAAAGCTTCACAATGGAAATATATAGGATTTACAATGTCGTACGTTTATGAAGACGCTTTATTGTTGCTAGAGTAAACCTTCTGGAACGGCGTGACATACAGTGATTGCTTGTCCAAGTCGCCAAAAGGCCAGAGCCCAAAACATGGCTGTGAAGCCTTTCGCTTACGAAATTCATTTTCATAGATACTTAAGGGTTGTGTTATGCTTGGTGTATTTGTATCACTAGGGCGATCCATATAAGAATGAAAACCGACCTAAGGTTGCTAACGACGGTCC
>NW_019211454.1:46731634-46744556 GCF_002443255.2 Varroa destructor | reverse complement strand
TGTCTACATCAAACATTTTTCAAAAAGCCTTTTTCAAAAGTGTCCATGGAATACGTTATCGTATTATGAAAGTTCGGGTTTTGAACGTCCTGCACTTTAATAATCCATTTTTGAACCTGTTTTTTTTATAGGATTACAATAGTATCCTCATTATTATTATTATAAACTATTGTAAAGCAAAGTACATTTAGGTCAAAATATATTGAATGGAATAGAATTAAATGCAGTAATATTTTCTGTGAGGGGTAACGAATAAGAATAATAGTACTAATGTTCACAAATACCATAGAATATTTTTTATTCAATTTTATTTGTAAGAAGTGTTGACTTAACTTTGGAGATACTAAAAATAATAAGACGTTTTTTCTTGGCTATGGCCTATTCAGGTTTTCCATTTACGCGTGCCACAACAGCTGGATGAGTCAGCGATGCGAGCAAAGAATAATACGACACGCTAGTTATACTGCTCAATAACAAGGTATATCAATAAACAATATTCGCCGTTCTGTGGGGATTCGATTCTGTCTAAGTTCTTCTTTAGAGCAGTTTCCCCACCGACTTAGAGAAACGGAACCATGCGAGCATCGTGCTACAAAACGTTGACAGCGTGTCCAGTTTTACGGTGCCCTACCGTCAGATTGGATCGCCGCCTCCATCCGCGTACGTTATATTCGCTCCAAGTCAAGTTCACATGTGCTCAAATGCTTACATGCATAAGCTTTTTACGGAACTGCTCATTTACGGCGACAAACGTTGCAGTGTAAAAAGTAAAGGATAACTGTTGTATTATCTAATCTTCGTTTATACTTAATCCAACATAACCATTGATAATATTAACGCAGATTTGCATCCAAGCCTACAGCACTCCGTATACGCGAAGAATAATTTTGTTTGTGGAATTGAAATTTAACATTAGCTCTAGGCTATGCGTTTCCTTAAGGACGAGTATAAACACAGAAATTTATCCAAAAAAAAAGGAACGACTATTCTCGACTACACTACCTCATACGGATAGCAAACTCAATGCTGATAGTTTTTTTTACACTCATTTAACTAGCTACTTAGATTTCATAGTTGATTTTTCCAAATCGTCATTACGATTAATATCGCTGTGATTATTCTTTAAAAGACGAACCTCCATTTCGCCAACTTTTGTCGACGCACGCAAAATTGGCCGACCAACAAGGCTCGGAAAAGTAAACGCAGGAAAATTCGATCCTGCGTATCCGCATTTAACAAAACCGGTTCCGTTGTCACACACGATTACTTTGCGTCCCCGCGAATCCATGGTAATGAAGTCCCTGTGATTAACCGGGTCCTGTCACTCGTTGTATCCTGTTCCACTGTGCCGGAGGCCACTTCACCCTATCAGCCACTAGGCCGCCACTTACACACTGTCGTTTAGCGTGATTAGTCAAATGGAAGTTGTCCTTATTTTGACCATCACCAACAGCCTGACAAACCGTCAACTCAACGTGTTCTTGACTCTTACAGGCAGGTTGGAAGGTTACTGCTTGCCAGCAGCACAAAGCGATATCGCTGTGTCACGAGAAATCAGCAAATGCGTAAAAGAGAACGACGTTCAACAGGCACACCAACGACTACACACCCTCGCACGACTCCATTCGATAAGAGCGCTCTGTAGATGGACACGTTCGACTCTCAAACACGGACGCGGTTTCCAGACATTGCTCCGATGACGCTCGTGTGTGTGCACTGGATATACATACCGTAATCCGCTCCGCCGCCTTTACGGTCGGCGCCAAATAATTTCACTGCACGATAAGCCCTCACAAAGCCACATGTGCACACGCACCGTCCAAATCTTCGTATGTCGCCAGAGCCGCTGAAAACCCAATAGTACAGAGCAGTGTCAGTATGTTAGACAGTTCAAACACACCCCTCAAGGCGGCCACTTGTCAAATCGAGCCTTGGCAGTTGATACATAATGTGATATCGACACGGGAGAGTACAGACACGGAGCGAGCTTGCGCGCCCATGAACACATAGCTCAGCGGGTAGCCTTTAAGCTACACGTCAACATAGCTTGCTGTAATCGGGTTGAGATTCGCAACGAAATATCCATAGCAACTTTGCGAATCCAAAATAGAACTGACGGCAGTAACTTTAACAATTACCATGTACACGAAAATAGCATTAAGCTGAACTTACACATTTACCTTTACTCGGGAAGTACATCGATCAGTATGTAAAACCATGAATAAATACCCAAGCACAAATAATTATCTGAAACAAGTGTCGATACTTGTAGCATTATTAGAATATTTAAAATGATTGACTGAGCCATCAATATTTGCATTGTTAGAGCAATTTCCGATATTATATCGTTGTCGGCAGTAAATAGCTACAGTGCAAGGCTCTCCGTCTGCTAAGTTGTCGTCAGGGGGTTTTTAAGAAGCGATAAACAATGTGACATTGCGCAATGCATAGAAACTTTATTTGCAGTACATATTAACACACACAATTAGGATATTCGTTCGCCTTTTCCTGTCTCATTAACTTATATAATATAGGCAAATATCGTGCTTTTCCATGTCAAATCCCTCTTTTCGGCTGCGTTTATGTATGAACCATCTAAGAAACGAACCTTACTTTGGCTGTATGCTTTCAAAGCTATTTATTCGGCAATATGGGAAAAAACGCCGATTACAGATACGCGCGCCCGGAAAAAGGGTCGGTTAGTTTATTTATTAGCAGTTGACACCTGCAGGCTATGTGAACTCTATCAGAATAGAACTTCATTTTAATTCAGAAAACTCTAGAGGGAAAGATCGGCCGCATCAAAGCCGACGACGACGAGGGGAAGAACATAAATGATGACATCAATAGCAGCATCGCAGGAGATTTCGACCTGATGTACGGTACTGGTAGGCTCCAGTCAGTTGGCGTTTTGTTGTTGGCTATGATTTCCACTACAGGGGAGAAATAACCAAGGCGGCGACTACCCAGCTTCCCGCCATAGCAGACAGACGGATGAAACCGCTGACTACAGCGATAGAGGACAACGGAGCCACCATTCAGCCCAGACGAGCACCATTACTCAGCCGTCTTCTGTTGAATTCGTCGTCTTCGTTATCAGCGATCCTCTGAGTGTATCGTTGTTTACGTCTGCTTGCTCCTGCTGGCTGCTGAAGACTTTATTCGCATCATAGTTGTTGAAGCAGTAGCGATACAGTAACCCTCTGCTTTGTGCTACCATCCTACTGTTACTGGTCTTTGTGTATATACAAAAGACTTAGCTGAGTGGGGCAGAAAGGTTGTATAGTTATGCAATCACTGGATATATGGGCGACGAGCGGATCGCATATGCCTGGACTATGTTTTCTGTCTTCTGAGGTATATTCATACTGATGGCGATGAAACAAATTCATGTATGAAAACTCGCGGAGTGACTGAAAAAATTGCTCGTCGTGAAAATCGAAAAAAACCTGTGTATCCTGATTATCATCGATTCACGCGCAACGCAACATCCATTGTACAGGAGAATATACTAGTGTATAACACTGTATATATATATATATATATATACATATATATATATGTATATATATGTGTGTATATATATATATATATGTATATATATATATTACAAGCCGACAAGTGGAATACAGAAGCATACAACATCGGACGCTGTAAGGCAACAGTTTTCTGTGCAAAGTTTTTTTTATGAAACGACAAAACGGTGTATAATATCCAAGATATCTTCTAATAGGCAATTTCGTGCAAGCGATGCTCATGCGTTGGATGTGAATTGAAACAGCAGTCGTGCGTTTATACAAATACTATCGGTTTGTGTATTGCGATTTCTCCTCGACAAGGATGCTAGACGGTCTGTTTACTCCACACCACCCGACGAAAGGATTTGTTCGCTTTCTAGAATGGTAAGCAGCTTTTGAGCAGTATAAATTATTTAATACCAGTTTTCTTTTCGATTTTGCACATGTGTGTCTTCACCTAAGACGCAACCGTTTGGGTATCGAAGTCGGTGAAGGCGGCTTACCTCGTGGTATTGAAATATGGTACAAGATCGAGGCTATTGCTCAAAACTGAAAGTATTTCTGCGACAACTTCAATTCATTGCTAAATAGAACTAACTGATTGTGTATATTCGAAGCAGGTCCTGCGCTAGCTGTAACCGCGACGCCATCGATCATGAAAACCTTAGGTGTGAGGATTTTCCTTTTATTTTTTTGTCGCTATCACTTGTTGTTTACTTTAGATTACAAGCGACATACTATATTCAGTATGCATATGTTCTGGACGTAGCCCAGCTGAGCTTCTTAAATGCACCAAAAATAAGCTAGAAAACTGGGTGTTCAATTTTAATGTATTTGCAGACAACTCAATGAACTGCCCTATTGTATATCTAAAAAATAATAGCGTCTTTGGTCTATTATTGGCATAGTTTCGAAAAGCACTATTTGACCAACAAATTGGAATCAATCGACTTCTCGCATAAAGCTATTCTAATTGTTATCCAGTAAGTAATTAAATCGTTCTATTTATATTGTTTGCAGAAGTGTTTTACTGTGAGATTCTGAATTCAACCATCTGCCTCGTTTAGCATCTAAGTTATAGTACCGCATGATACAGCGTAATGTGACCACAGCTCGCACAGCTGAGAGGGTCTATTCCATGAATACTTATGGGTGCCTCTCTAGCCGTTTACCTTTTTCGTAAGGTTTGGTTATTTGTTTTCATGCAATAAAAAGCTTAGTATCGCGAAAAGACAAGCATGAACTGAGTTATTTCACTGAGGAGAGAACTTTTAATAAATGAAAACCAATCGGATTGTTTATACTCAGACTCCGTACACGAGGAAATGGACTCATAGAAGTTTCAATAACGTGAGAATATACGCTTACAGTAAAGCTTGAAAAATCAAATAAAAGAGCTGGATTTCTGCAAGCAAAGTTCAGAGGCTGTGGGTACTGTCTATAAGATCTTGTGTCATGAAATAATTGGCATATTTTTGTGGTAAAAGACCCACAATATTTTAAAAGTCCCTACAAACCGTAAATGTATAATAACGATAAATCCAGCACACATAACATACATGTACCGTACCAAAACAAGTTTGACCGAGAAAAGATTTCACATTTCCCTCGATTCATACTCCGTAGAGCATATGTAAATCAGTGCTATGATACATAATTCGCAAATATTTCTACATACAGTATACTGCGGGCAAATAAGTCAGTGGTCAATCTTAACCATGGTAATTTGATGAGAAAATAATTAC
The DNA here is from genome assembly GCF_002443255.2 of Varroa destructor. NCBI lineage: Eukaryota > Metazoa > Arthropoda > Arachnida > Mesostigmata > Varroidae > Varroa > Varroa destructor. Next base: position 46,739,293 of record NW_019211454.1, on the reverse strand, counting down.
CGCTGTCTTTATACTATAGAACATGTAGCGATTTTGATAAAATCAGTTAACAAAGTTTTTACATACCCGCACAATTTAGACACCCTGAAACTTTTCTTTGTCATGTGGCTTCTTTATTATGGGTTATCTGTTATATAAAAGTTGCCCCGGTAAGAGCAATGCACCCTTGAAAGTTTTCATCCCTTCTAAAAGTGCACGATTTCAAACCAGGTGTGCCGTAACGATAAACATCCGCACCGCTCCTCTTTCATACCTCTAAAGCGACTGCACCTTTAAAACGAAATTTGCCAACTTGTTATTACACATAAGCAGTTCTTTATTTTTCTCCCTCTGTTTCGAGTTTCACGTCCGGTATCGCCTTTGGGTATTCTATCAGACGGAGTGTTAGTTCCCAGCGCGAAAAGAACTATGTGTTTGTCTGTTCTTCGGCTTGAATCCAAACCACAACGTGTTCCTGGCAAATACGTTACCGCTGATCCCTCATTCTTTAGTTCAACTCATGTGACTCTTGTGGACGCGTATTACTACTTACTATATAAAAGGTAGTTTGATGAGGATAAATAGCAGCAGTGTATCCCAACAATTTGATGCTTGGTCAATATTTTTAGTCTAACGAACGGATGGAATGGCAAATCCACACGTTGAAGTTTCTGCACCACCTGTAATGTCTGGTTCCCCGTCATCTGCGGGAGGCTCATCCCGCCGTTGGGGTTCACCTTCGACAGCGGGCCCTTCAACCGCCTCGCGTCCTGGTTCCGGGCCTCCACCTCTCTCGCCACAAACGCACAACCATGTGGGCCTCCATCGAGGTTCACAAGCAGGTACCACTAACGGAGGTGTTCGAGCTCGTGCAACGCCACCTGGTTATAGTGGTGCGCCCTCAATGCCTGCGGCCACGCCGGTGACCGCCGTTAACGGAACTTCGATGGCCGCATCCGCGACTACTAGGTAAGCAAGACAATAATTACGTGCATTTATACAAACCAGGGCAGTTTTTCCGTTTTAAATAATCTCTATATTTTTTTTATCTATTGTCGATTGTTTCTAATCAGTATAATCGGGATAGTTACCAATATATGTTTGACAAGTTGAAAAATGACGAATAATCAGATTCGATGAATCAAACGGATCAGTTTGACAATCAAACGCTCTACATCAGTGCATTTCAGTCCATTTATCACAGCAGCTTGAAAATAAAAGTCACCTATACCCGCTTTAAAACAAATTGAAAATGTACATTTAACAGGACTATATTGTATTGATATAGTATTTTTAAAATTAGACAAACAAAACAAATTGCTATTCTGTTCTTATAGATCATCGTCGCCGGCAACACCAAAGTTTGTTTCAAGAAACGTTTCTCCGCCAGTATCGCCGCCAAGGTAAAGCAATAAGAATAAAATTATAACTGAATATCTCATTAAAAACGCAACATTTCAACTTTAACTTAATACATTTATTAGCGACTTTAACGAGATGTCGCTATTTATAAGACTTATTTAGCCTCAACAAATAAATATTAGTAACGGCAACTATGTGTTGTGATATTATGTTACTGACTTGATTCGCAGATAGAAGTTGATATACTATCGTTAAAGTCTGATTGGGATGAAAGCTTTCATAAAATCGGTTTTTATGAAACTCCCGTTTCATCAAAACCGATAAGCTTCTTTATGAGTTGGTTTTCGATTTTTTTTTTTCTTTTTAGACCAGATTCAGCGTCGACGGGTTCATCTGAAGACCCAGATAACACGTGCGCCATCTGCCTGGGAAAACCATCAAACAAGAGCTTCACCGACGCGTGCTATCATCCCTTTTGCTTTACGTGCCTTGTTGAATGGAGTCGGGTAGGCATAAGTTGAGTTTTTGAGCCATCAATACAATAAATAAGTTCTGTCGCTTCTATGACAAGTGACGATTTCCTTCAACATTAGTTTCATCTGCTTCAATAGGTGTTTCGATTTTAAGCGAATAAACTTTCATTTTGTCAGCAAATTTTACCAAAAAAAGGGCATTCGTTGCCATAAACACACGCCAGTGTTCACATGCATATGATAATTTGCCTACATAATAATCAATTTCATGTATATACTTCACACATATTCTACTCGCTGTCAGTTGTTGATATCAATCAAAGGTTTTATGCCAGGCGACACTAGGAAGTGGATTGAGCTAAAAAATATAGTTCGTTGTTTAAGAGACATCATTTTTTATCATGCTTGGCCATTTATTTCACGAGTGTAGATGAGTTAGCCTATAATAGGCAGCATCTAGCAACAGAAACTACGGCTTTTTCGGATTTCGTTAGTAAACGTTGGATAATTTAAAGGACAAACGTATTATTATCTCTATTAGATTACCGAATTTCTTCTAGGTTTGAGGAATTGCGTATTGTTTATCGTATATCGTACTGATTGAGACTAAAGCTTATTCTGCAGTCGTTATTAATAGTACTGAAAATTCATTGTTAGATTTTCTATGGCCAAAACATATAATACCTCTTACGCTACAAAATTTCATTAGAAATTTTGTCTTGAATACCGTCATAATCTCGGTTTCAGGGTGAATTTGTTATAAACTAAAATCGGGGAGCATTTCAGTTCGCAACAGATTCACTTTCTGAGCTTGCAAGCAAATAATTAGCTATAATTGTATTTTTCATCATATCAAAGTTGTGTAATAGAGGAACACGTCGTTGGCTTGTGTTTGAAATTTCTTTGTAAAGTTTTTACGCAAAGCACGAATGGCGTGCGGTGACTGAACTTAATTCATAAATGTTTGCACTTCGAAATTACGCCAGACACACTCCACAGTGACTCGTACTATATACCGATACAGCTATATATATGTATATATATATATATATACTGCATCCTATGCCGAAACTTCGTTTCGAACAATTTGGCATATTCTTCATGAGCCCCATGAAAGTTTCGGACGGTAGCGTTTTCAGTGTCAATTATTCCGCGCGTTTTGTATGGTGGTATAAGGCAGTGGTTCGCGGCCCCAAGGAATTGTGGACACTGCTTTGGGGGCTTCGGCACCGTCTTAGTAAACAGCGCGACCTGCTTCGCATCGTGAGAGGTGATAAATCACTTTAAATCGGATCACATCAAATAAATCTGAACAGCTGGCAGGCACCTTCAGTGCAATGACATGATCACGCGGTTAGCATGGGACCTTAATGGTGGAAAAAGGCATTGCGTCAGGAGCTACTGTACCATATGACGTTTTCCATCAATACAACTACAAGCGGCAACTTGGAAAGGACGCTGTTTTAAATACTTTTTGGCTACCCGGAGAACTCTCTGTACACGGGGATTCCAGAAGATGCGATGCTGCGAAGCTGCACGACTCCAAGTTCAGCAACGTCAAATGAAAACTTGGCTTGAGCAAGAAAAGCTGCAAGGGTGTGGGCGGGTGCTGGTAAGCGTTGAATGGCCGATACAGTAACTGTTTAAGAACTTGGCACTGTGATGTTATTAAGCCTTTGTTGTTGTGAGCCGAATGGCTACACGCCGATGCTGACAGCAAAAGATAGAGTTGTACTTTAAAAAATTTGGTCCCATAGCGTGTAACGTGAAAACGCGCGCAGCAAGAATAAATAATATATAATTCCTAAATAAATGCAGCTAGTAACGATATATAGGTATTAGCTTAATGCCAAGTAGCTTGCAGTAAGCCGATAGCACTTTTGCCGTTTGTAACAGTATATATATGTAACAGCTCATCGTTATATATATATATAACCATGGGCCAGTCGCCGAATGAGGTCAGCTAGAAGTTTCACACATTGTCGAGTTTAATCAAAGATACCTGTGCATTTGAAAAAGTATTTTTAAACTGCTGAGGAGGAAAGGACACCGACATATATGGTATAATAGCTTTTCACCACCACCTGTATAAATCTTCGGATATTCGATTTCATCTACCTTTATTCATAGAGCGATCTGTGTGCCATAGCACTACATCATTGTCCTCACCTATTCGATAACAGCGACGTTTTCGTGACCATCACGTAAATTGCAATGGTTTTCCTGCTTTTGTGATTTTGTACGAACTCGTAATGGAATCCTCATGAAGGAGCAGCGGACTCTGATAGATTGAATCATACAAGAAAACACATGAGCAAAAGTTTAGGTGAAAGATATAAGACCTGTGTAATTCAGCAGGTCACATAACTAGGCCGTGATTTCCATTAAAACTGCAAGAGCCCTATATGTTGTCAGCAAGCTTATGGGAAAACAACAATGCAGTAAAGTAATTCTGAAACAAAGCACTGTCTCAGGTACGAGAACGGTGTCAGAATGGGAAGTATGTCTCATGTATGGCATGGCACAGAGTCATATGGTAAAGGGTGCCCTGTAAAAGTGAAGTTCTGGCGTAACTTGGAAATTCACTCGACTTCAATTTGACCTAAAACATGTGGCGTGACGTCGAAGCGCGAGTTAGGGCTGGACAAGGAATTATGAAACAGCTATACTGAACGTGGAACTTGAAATATTCAGGAGATCACTTATATCTCTCAATTTAAGGATACAGTATCCCAAGTATGGGTCCAGGACTTAAACGTGACGAAGAAGGTACGAAAGTGCATGCGAAGCATGATAAACTAAATTGCAGCAAGATCTTCGGTTAAACTCGTTAGTGTGTAAAATTTCTAAATTACTATATCTATACAGTTTAAATGGAAAAAAAAAACACTCGAAAATTGGGTCGCAAAACATAGGCATCGATCACCTTGTCGTTTGCACTGTACTTCCCTCGTATGGGGGGATTACTGACCCACTAAAGAGGTGAACATGAGCTATTATCTGTTAACGTGGATTTGCTTAACTAGTTTATCATTACTGTAGTTAACACTTGAACTTCTGATATTGAGCATTAAAAATGTTGGGACTCTGCGACATAGTGAGATGACGAACCTGAGGCCAGCCAGCAGGAGCATAGTTTCTTCAAATGATTAGCTTTACTTTGTTCTGTGCTGAAACCCACGATGCCTGCTTAAAAACTTAATTAGTTTCATAGAGCAACGGGTAGGGCCCCCACAGCGAAATCAACTATCTTAAGGTCCGCAAAGAAAGGACTGGTTTCCACATGACAAAAGGCAGTGTATGGTACGGACGAAGTATTGCCGGTTTGTGAGCCTTGAAAGCCTACTTCCCGGGGAGCGCAGTCTGGCCGGTACTAGTGGTCCGAAGCTAGGACCAAGAGCAAGCGTTAATGCCTTATAGAAGGATATTTGCTAAGAGCCATTTTGATTCAACGTTTACCAGAGAATTCACAGCCGGGAGACACGCTGACTATTAGCATCGTTTTAAACTGAAAATAACAACAGAAAATACACTTTCAGTCTGTACCTGTATTATTTGAGCATTCTGAGCAAGCCTATTACAAACAGATCGCTCTCATGTGACATTGAATTATCATACTTATCTGTCACCTTGATAAATCGTTCCGGTTCGAAACTCTGGGCTTTCCTTAAATATGCTTTATTTTTTTTTCTATGACAGTATTAAAACGGTTTTTTACACGATTTCCATAGACTTACACGTGAAATAAGAAATCAGACTTTTCCGGTCTCAGATGGGCAATTTTTGATTGTTGATTACTGTGAATTACCCACTTCCTGTTGTAATTGATATTTGGAAAAAAACAACTAATTCATAGTAAATCGAATTAATCAGAGTAACTGTATAATGGACCTCAATTTCATTCAGATTGCTTTATTTCATTACGTTTCTGACCGATTGCATGTTATTCAATAAAGCCAATATTTGTAAAAGGAAACAAACAATGATTTTGGTCAAAACCGTATTAGAATTGCCAGAATAGTGGCTCGTATAGAATATGCGAAATTACTTCACCCCAATGATAGGTTATCAATAAAAAAGGTTCATACTATAGGTCTGTGCTAGGTGAGCCAGCTGGAAGGTAGCATGTATTCGAGCAGCATCTTCTGGTCGTAGTCGATGCGGACTCCCAGAACGAGACGATTATTAATAATACGTTAATATATACGGAGTATTTTAAAACATGTACGCACCATTCAAAATTCAATTTTTATTCGCAATTAATTAATTTTAGATTTAAAAGAAGCCACATAACCCCCACAATGTACCTTCTTCTCCTCTTTCTCTTCCACAGGGTATCTTTTATTACTGTTCTCATCAGTACACCGATGATAAGGGTGGGCTATTACTTCACAAACCTTAGAAGACACTTCAGTTGCTTAATTGAGGTTTCTAGACCTTCCAATAGAGTCAGTTTTCTGATACAGACTTTACCGCAAGGTGCTACCAAAAGAAGAGCTCTCTGACGCAAGGTCTGAGGAACAGCCGAAATATTCTATGAGATTTTATCGTCTAACCTCCCTGTTTGCAAGATTCTAACAAAATATGCTTTTGCTTTTCGATGATCGTGTGCATGCCCTCCGTTCTATTAGAAACAAATTCAGCACCCTTATAAAAATTTCCCCGAACGCGGGAAAAGAATCGATTCTTCCAGTAAATTCAAATAATTGGCGACCGGCGCCGCACTATCAAAAATAACGGTCCAACTGAAATTCTGTATTACACTGTAACTTCAGAATTAGCTGAAGCATTTAATTGAAATGTAACTTCATCGCGCCAAACAAGCTTTCCCATTGTGTTGGTATTTTTCAAAGGAGCCGGTTCAAATCATCTTCATTGCTAGCGTATGCCAATCTAACACTTGGATTTAGAGCGGTCCAAAGTGCACCTGATGCTGATACCAAGTTCATCCCTTGAGTGTCCTACAGATTTTTTGGACGTTTCTTTTTTCAGTACTTATTCATGCACCATGAAGCTCATTCATATTTATAGTCGTCCAGAGTGTCGTCTATGAACATACTCTATCAGTTCCAAACTTAATCCGATTAATTGTAAATTGAATCTTCCTGAAATTCCCCGCGATATGATCCTTGTACTGTACGTTTTCCTATTTTCAAAACCATTTTAAAATTAATCTGCTCTGTACGAAAGCCAGTTGTAGTATACTCATTATTTTCTATTAATTACGCCCTGAGAAAAAAAGGGAACAAATGGCAAGTTATGAACCATTAAACAATGTGTATATTTTTTGAAATACTCTGTATTTTCAGTAATGTTATTTTGTTCTGTATGTAAAAATTGATAGAAGTGACTAAGTACATTTAACCGTTATGGTTTGGAGAAGAACCTCTCTCCCACAAAGCCTTCGAAATTATCTGCGCGAAAAATGGGTCTTAGCGTCAGCTTGAGCACAGGAAAGCTGATGCTAAACATGGATTATGTTATATCTCGAAAAGGGGTGATATTTGAAAATAATCAGATTGAGAATTTAAAAAACATCTGAGTTTTAGCTAGTGAAGGTCTCACACAGAAGATATTCATGCGTCTATGACTAGTTATATAATTGAGATCGTACAGCTTTTTGTTGATTTGGAATCATCGCTGGCTTTCCTCATCGAAATGATACTTCTAAATTGTTTGATCTTTTCCCCTATAGTTTTCTATTATGAATTGTATTTTACCAACAAGTGGAGCATCACAAATACGCACGCAAGATAACACAAGATGACAGCGTACTTTAGCTAACTCCATTTATCCACGATGTGCTATTAAAACAAGGTCTTGTCCCTGATTTTTCCGGAGATGT